>NC_081557.1:198774175-198887253 GCF_022355385.1 Mustela nigripes
TGAGTCCTGATTTGTGACCCAGTATGTGGTCTATTCTTGAGAAGGTTCCATGTGCACTTGAGAAGAATGAGTGTTCTGTTGTTTTAGGGTGGAATGTTCTGTATATATCTGTGAGGTCCATCTGGTCCAATGTGTCATTCAATGCTCTTGTTTCTTTATTGATTTTCTGCTTGGATGATCTGTCTATTTCTGAGAGAAGCATGTTAAGATCTCCTACTATTAATGTATTCATATCAATATGATTCTTTACCTTGATTAACAGTTTTCTTATGTAACGGCTGCTCCCATATTGGGGGCATAGATATTTACAATTGTTAGATCATCTTGGTGGATAGTCCCTTTAAGAATTATGTAGTGTCTTCTGTATCTCTGACTACAGTCTTTAGTTTAAAATCTAATTTATCTGATATGAGAATTGCTACCCCAGCCTCCTTTTGAGGCCCATTGGCATGAAAGATGCTTCTCCATCCCTTCACTTTCAGTCTGGGTGTATCTTTAGGTTCAAAATGGGTCTCTTGTAGACAACATATGGATGGGTCCTGTCGTTTTATCCAATCTGCAACCCTGTGTTGTTTTATGGGCGCATTTAGGCCATTCACATTGAGAGTGATTATTGATAGATACGTTTTTATTGACATCGTGTTACCTTTGAAGTCTTTCTTTCTGTAGATTTTCTCTATATTTCTGTTCAATGCTATTCTTGGGATTTTTCCTCTTTTATAGAACCTCCCCTTAATATTTCCTCCAGTGTCGACTTGATGGTTGCATAGTCTTTTAAGCCTTGCTGGTCTTGGAAACTCTTTATTTCTCCATCCATTTTGAATGTCAGTCTTGCTGGATAAAGTATTCTTGGTTGCATGTTCTTCTCATTTAGTGCCCTGAATATATCTTGCCAGCCGTTTCTGGCTTGCCAGGTCACTGTGGACAGGCCTGACATTATTCTGATGGGCTTTCTTCTGTAAGTAAGGAGATTCTTTGTCCTAGCGGCTTTCAAGAGATTGTATCTACAATTATGATTCCTCAGTTTGACTATCAGGTGCCTTGATGTTTTTCTGGAATCTATAATCTTGCATGGGGACTGTTTGGCTTCTAGTACCTGAATGCTGGTTCCATTCGCGAGATTGGGAAAATTTTCATGAAGAACTTGTTCCACTATATCTTTTAGACTTCTTTCTTTCTCCTCCCCTTCAGGGATTCCAATAATTCCAACATTGGAACGTTTCATGACATCATTTATTTCCCTGATTCTGTTTTCATGGCTCCTAAGCTGTTGGTTCCAGGCTTCCTCCTGATCCTTTTTCTCTATGTTTGTCCTCCAGATCACTAATTCTATCTTCTGTCTCAGTTACCCTAGCTTTTAGAGAATTTAGATTAGATTGGAATTCATTGAGAGCATTGTGAACCTCATCCCTGGTGGTTTTCAGTTCTGCCCTAACATTGTGAACATCATCCCTGGTCGCTTTCAGTTCTGCCCTAATCAATTCCGTTTGGTCATCCATGGCTTTCTCCAACCTAGCTATTGCCTGGATAACTGTTAGCCTGAATTCTCTTTCCGACATATTGTCTATGTTGATAGCCGTTAGCTCTGCTGCAGAAGGCCCATCCTCTGTATTTTTCTTCTGTTGGGCATTCCTTCTCCTAGTCATTTTGGTGAGAGAGGACTGAACGGATGTAGTTGGATGTATCGATTGTGGTGCAGTCAAGGTGCACCCTGGAACACTTCTGAGCAATCAGGATTCCCCACCCAAACGAGAGAAAAAAGAAAAGAAAAAGAAAAAAGAGAGAGAGAGAGAGACAGGAAATAAAGGGAAGATATAAGAGAAGGTTCAGCCCAAATGGGCCCCAATGTAAAATTTATGAAGTATACAAACAAAAACAGACAAACAAAAAGACTGATAAAACTATATGACAAGAGGAAAAAAAATATATATATATAAGCAAATAAAGGAAGAACCTCGTCAAAAAGAACCCCAAGTATAAGATTTATATACTACCAGGACAAACACAAAAACACAGAAACACGGGCGGAAGAAAAAAATGGGAGAGTGGTTATAAATTCTCAGTGTGGGCGAAGAAGTTGTTTTGATTCTTCCTGGATGTATCTTGATATCTTTGTTAAAGGACTCAACTTTCCTAAGATAAAGGGGGATTAAAAATTGGTTTACCTATAGGGGTAGCATTGATTGGGAAAAGGGGATTACCTTGAAGTTTAACTCTATATGAATATTAGAAAACAAAAATAAAAAAGGAATAAACTAGACTAAACTAAACTAAAATTTTTAAAAAATTTAAAAAATAGAAATGCAAAAGAAAAACACAGGTGTATGTATCAAAAAGTTCAGGCTAGAAGGTTATTGTGGAATTTGATGTACTGGACATCTCACTGTGATGGTAAGTAGGTTAAAAAATTATATTTTAAAAAAATGAACCAGAATAGTGGGAATGAGTTAAAAATAAAAGTTGTCCTATGGAGTAGTGGTGGTGGTTCTCTTGTCATTTTTTTTTTTTTCTTTCCTGATTGGTTTTCTGGGGGAGGGGCCTGCCACGTGGGTTTTCAGTTAATGATGTTCCCTGAGTTAAGTCCTCCCGCCCCCCTCAAGGGGAGGGGAGGAAACCGGTTTTTTCAGGCTTTTGTTCTCTGGAGGTTTTTATGTTTGTTCACTTTTTTTCTCTCACCTTGACCACTTTTGATGGATTTTATAGGTTTAGAGGAAAGCAAACTGCACCCTGACTTCCCTCTCAGAGAGAAGCCTCAGTCTGGTCCCCTGTGGGTGCTGCAGAGCCCATATAAATTCCCCCTTGGCCGCTGGCAGAGCAGGTTCCAAGTCGCGGTCCCTGGGGACGCAGGATCTTCTGCTTGTACCCAAAACCATGGCAGCGGTGGCTGTCTGGGCAGCTCCAAACTGCCAGAGAGGTTCCAAGCCGTGATCGCACACTGAGATTTTCCCGCTGGCCCGGGCTGGGAGTGCCTGGTCTTTCTGGGTCTAAGAGCACCTGGCTTGCGCGCACCTCTTTCAGGGGAGGCTGTGGCTCGCTGCACGTCTCAGGCTCTGATAGCAGGGCTCGGTCCGAGAACACCAGGCTGGGCCTTCGCACACCTCTCTCAGGGGAGGGTGAGGGGCGCACACATCTCAGGCTCTGTAGCATGGCTTGGTGTTCTGCCGTCTGGCGAGGCTCCCAGCCCCTCACAGGAGCCGGACTGGCTCAGGGACCAAGACCTGGTTTCTCCGCTGCACTCTCTCTGGCTCAGTGTCTGGGGAGGCTGTCCTGGGTCCGGGGACTTAAGCCCCTGGCCCTAGCTGCCCCGATTCCCACAATTTCCCCCACACCCCGCGAGCCTTTGCTCTTTTTGAGTGCTTTCAACCAGTCTCCAAGTTAATGCTGGTCCCAAGATGCACGCTCTCTCGTATTAGGGGTATTTCTTTCCAATCAGTGCCTCCGGTGGCTCCCTCCCCCTAATATCAGTCCAACGTTCCCACTCCGCTTTACCTGCCCACTGGTGTCTTCTGCCCCTGTAGAGATCCAGACGTGTATAATTCTGATCTCAGGCTGATTTCATAGGTGATCGGAGTTCTTTGGTAGGTAATCAGCTCACTTTAGGGTACAGGCTGAAACGGCGCCTCCTCCTACCTGCCCGCCATCTTGTCCTCCTCCCTGAGAGGTCTATTTTTGATACTTTATCTTTTTTATTGCCCTTTTTAATTTATGTTTTTGGGATTATTAGGTGTTTTGGGAATGCGATTCAGAACTATTCTACGTATTTGGTCAAGTTGGAGAAATTGGACCCAGATAGTCTCCAGTCCTTTTTTTTTTTTTTTTAAGATTTTAAAATTTTATTTGACAGAAAGAGAGCACCAGCAGGGGGTGTGCCTTGATTTCAGGACCTTGGGAACATAACCTGAGCTGAAGGCAGATGCTTAACCAACTGAGCCACCCAGGCGTCCCTGTTAGTCTCCAGTCTTGAACAATTAGAATTTTGGACAAAATATATCAAACACCAGTTTTTAGACCGTGGACAAAAGGCAGCGCAGGACTTGCAATCCTAGAAAGAATGTAAGAAGAAATAAGTCCGCCATGGCCATGTATGTCCCTAATTAATCCTAGGCTCCCTTACAACTTGGTATGATCATGTGTCATGGTTCTAGTCAAAGAGATGTAAGCAGGTGCCTGCCAGAGATTCCCAGGTAAGTTTTGCTTTCCTGTAAAGAGGACTATCCTGTTTGCTTCCTTCTTTTTTGTTCCTGTATGGCAGGTGAAAGGGAGACTGGAATTGGTATAGGTGTCTTATAATTTTTTAAAAAATGGACTGGCGGGGCACCTGGGTGGCTCAGTGGGTTAAAGTCTCTGTGTTTGGCTCAGGTCATGATCCCAGGGTCCTGGGATTGAGCCCCACATCAGGCTCTCTGCTCAGCAGGAAGCCTGCTTCTCCCTCTCTCTCTCTCTCTCTCTGCTGGCCTCTCTGCCTACTTGTGATCTCTGTCGAATAAATAAATAAAATCTTTAAAAAAAAAAAAAAAGGACTGGAGAATGGCATCCAAATTCTACTACAGCTCAGACTACTTACCTCATGATTTGTGGTGAGAAAAATAACCCCGATTCTGGGGACGTTTCAGTTACATAGTTTACCACAGCCCCAGCTGGAAGGACACTTCAGGTGGAAGAGTGAAGGAGACTTGGGGACACAGGGATTAAGGCTTCTGAAGAAAGTCTGCACTAACTTACTCTAGGAACTCCTACCCGTGGAGGCAGGGAGCCAACATGGTGGCCACAGCTGTCCTGTTGTGCTATGAAGGGGAGGAACTTTCTGGGAGAGTCTCAGTCAGTGCCATTTTGCTGCCCTCCAAAGCTGTCCCATGGAAAAATACCCTTTTAGGAACTTAGTGGAAAATGTGTGAGCCAGGCAGATATTATTCTTAGGCAACATCCTAGGAGGGGCAGAACAACAAAACGGGAACATCTTGGGTCCCAGAAGCCGTGGGCATAAGCCTAGACAGCTAATGCCAAGACTATTGAGTCAGAGTCAAGTAGAAGCCTTCTATCTTATTTAAGCCTTCTATCTTATTTCGGGTTGATTCCTCATCCAAGTTATCCCAAGAAAGTATATCTAGCGTCAAATTGTTAAAATTTGTCCATCCATGATAAAATTAAGGGTATAAAATTTTACCTTTCAATGTAAAGCAATATTTGTATAAAGTCCGTTATGGAATTGGTAGACATTAGGGAACTCTTCTAGCTTGTTTATGATGAAAAAGACTTTTCAACAGTTTTAGGTAGCTTACAGAATCTCCAAGACCTGGAGCCAAGATTTGGATGCTACAAAGACAGGAAAAGCATCAGCCAAGAGAAATACCCAGGCGTGTGACAGAAGGTCCACCAGATACTACCTCCCCTCAGCACTTGTGACACTCAAGATCTGACACCAAAGTGTCCCCAGAGCTGCCCCAGAAGAGCTTAAGACTTCCAACCTCATGCTGGTTAGAAGGGCCATTATCCCTGTCACTCTCTTACTGCACGTTCCCTCCCTTCCCAAATAGTAGGTCTGCGGGTTCGAACCCATACCACACCCAATTCTGAAGCTGCAAAGAAGTCTGGAAATTACAGAGCAGAACATTCTAGACTCTGCAACAGGAGAGCCACCAGAGCAGGACTGAGAGGCATTGTGTGAGCCAGTCATAATATCTCCCGCAGAAAGGGATGCTGACTTATGCCTGTGAAAGCTTTGCCCTGGGAAGTGTAGCATACTGTTTGTTGCTGTGCCTTTTGGAAGTACGTCTGAAGCGTGAACTAATGAAATCCTCAGGGACACCTGGATGGCTCAGTTATTAAGCATCTGCCTTTGGCTCAGGTCCTGACCCCAGGGTCCTGGGATCAAGCCCCGCATCAGACTCTCTGCTCAGCAGGAAGTCTGCTTTTCCCTCTCCCACTCCCCCTGCTTGTGTTCCCGTTCTCAGTGGGTCTCCTTCTGCCAAATAAAGGAATAAAATCTTTAAAAAAGAATAATAAAGAGATCCTCACTAATGTGGTGATTTGTTATATTTCTATAAACTTCTTACGCAAATCAAATGTAAGATTAATAAATGTTGTCTGCTCCTAGGGATCTGTTACTCCATTGTACATCTATATACGCAACATAGCACACGTTTTAAAAAGTTTTTATTTAAATTCCAGTGAGTTAACATACAGAGTAGTATTGGTTTCAGGTGTACAATATAGTGATTCAACACTTCCACGTACCACCCTGCCCTCATCACAAGTGCCCTCCTTAATCCCCATTGGTAATCCTTTGGTAATCAGTTTTTTTCTCTATAGTTAAGAATCTGTTTCTTGGGGCACCTAGGTGGCTCAGTGGGTAAAGCCTCTGCCTTCATTCAGCTCAGGTCATGATCTCAGGGTGTTGGGATCGAGCCCCACATCAGGTTCTCTGCTCAGTGGGGAGCCTGCTTCACCTTCTCTCTCTGCCTGCCTCTCTGCCTGCTTGTGATCTCTCTCTCTGTGTCAAATAAATAAATAAATAAATAAAATCTTTTTAAAAAAAATATTTTATTCATTCATTTGTTAGAGAGAGAGAAAGAACACAAGCACAGGCAGACAAAGTGGCAGGCAGAGGCAGAGGGAGAAGCAGGCTCCCTGCCGAGCAAGGAGCCCTATGCGGGACTCGATCCCAGGACGCTGGGATCATGACCTGAGCTGAAGGCGGCCGCTTACCCAACTGAGCCATGCAGGCGTCCCAATAAATAAGATCTTTAAAAAAAAAAAAAAAAAAGAATCTGTTTCTTGGTTTGCCTCTCTCTTTTATCCCCCTTTGCTTATTTATTTCTTAAATTCCACATATGAGGGAAATCATAGGGCATTTGTCTTTCTCTGACTGACTTATTTAGCATTATAATTTCTAGCTCCATCCATGTTGTTGCAAATGGCAAGATTGCATTCTTTTTTATGGCTGAGTAATATTCCATTAAACACATATATCACCTCTTCTTTATCCACACTTTAGTTGATGGACGCTGGGGCTGTTTCTATGATTTGGCTATTGTAGATAATGCTGCTATAAACCTTGGGGTGCATAGTATTCTTGTATTCTTAAATACTCAGTAGGGAGATTGCTGGATCATGAGGTAGTTTTGTTTTTAACTTTTTGAGGGACTCTCATACAGTTTTCCAGAGTGTGGGCACCAGTCTGCACTTCTACCAACAGTATGGTGGACATTTTTAAATTCTGAAAATATTGGGAACTTAGTCACGTAAAGGTCATGTGTATCATAATAATCCGGACAAGGAGACACTCCCTCAGCCTTAGGCCTTCTTCCTCTTTTTTCCCTGGCCGAATAGCCTTTCCTTTTGTGATCTCATCTTCTGGAAACACTTGGTTCCCCAACCTACTTTCCAGGGCCTTGACAGCCCCTGAATACCTTTTGAGGTACCTAGTGGCACACCCAATAAACACAGCCAAATCCAAACTCACAAACCTCCTCCCTAAACTTAGTCTTCTTCCTGCGTTTCCTCCAAACCTCTCCCCGAGAGGCTGTGGACCCCACACATAGACCGTGAGGTCCAGCAACATCGGGATCAAGTCCCCGAAATTCTACAGTGAAACCTCTCACCGCCACCATGTTCTCTCATTTTAGAGAGGGGGCTGCCAATCACTAACTGGTTACCGTGAGGGTGAGGTGAGTTCATCATGCGTGATGTCTGCGGCTGCATACCAGTCTCTTCCGAGACTGAGCGGAGAGAACAGCAATCACTGATGATACGACCTCTTGCTGCTTGGGCAGGTGGTGAATGCGGGCGTGCTCAGCCGGGCAGTTCTGTAGGGGGGCTCTCTGAAGGCTGAGCTGGGTACAGGGGGACGCACAGCCCTGTCGGGGGCTGGCACAGCTGGCGCTCCTCAGGCCTCTCCCCCTCCCTCTCTCTGGGATCTCTGCACGGTGCCCTCAAGGTAGCCAGACTTCTTACGCAGTGGCCAGAGATGCCCAGAGCAACGGGCCCAAGACAAACCTGTACAAACCCCAGGGAGTTTGTAACTGAGTTCAAGCGTCCCGCTCTAGTCACGGAGAGCAGCGATCCCCAAAGACCTGCCTGAGGTCCCAGGGCGGAGGTACGAACTCCGACTGTGCATGGAGGCCTCTTGAAAAACTCCTGGGCTTATTAAAAAAAGCTATTATAGTGAGTGACCATAAAAATGTTCCAGGGGTTAGCTTCACAGCAGAGTGATTAAAAGACTGATTTAAAGATGTGCTACGCATCTTTCTTTCACAAAGAGACAAGGTTCAAATTGTTGGTCACTTCTATAGCACAAATATCTGCAGGGCAGGTCATACTAAGGAATACCTTTCCTACCTGAGCTACTTTTAGGAAAACAAACACACTTAATCTTGCTTCCTGGTTGGTGTTTGGAAATGTTTCCATCTGATGTGCTCTGGTTTCCAAAGTCTGTGTCACCTGTGAAAACGCTCTCTGAACATTCTCTTCCAGCTGGCCTTCAGGGTCAGCTGGCTTCGGGCTGACACGCTCCTTGCTTGCTGACCGAAACCCCACACTTTGCCGCAGAACTGATCTATTTCCCTTGAGACCCCGCAGACTGCTGTTTTTGGGGAAGAAAGAGCCAGACTTTTGGGAAGATAAGGCGTGATCACACTTCAAAACAGCTGCCACTAGCTGTGGTATCCCCCATAGGGAGTCTTGCTTCTTGGGGAAAAGGAGAGGTCTGGCCTGCCTCGCCCAGGTGCAGCTAGTTGGGCTGCGGAGGTATCCTTTACTGAGAAACCCCTGTCGAGCAGTGTAATCTGGAAGGCTTGCCAGACCAAATGATTAACTGCTGAGCGCCAGCTTCTCTTGCAGGAGGCCCCCTCACCTTTTCCAGTGACTTTCTCTGGAAGCGCTCTGCTTTACCTGGACTGGGAAGATGGTCTGTGGGACGTTAGCCCATCGTCTTCTCTTTAAAAAGCATACCTTTGCATCAACCAGACTCTTTTGAGTATTGGCTTTGGAGTGGCCAGTAGCTGACCGTGGCTTAGGACCTGGTTCTCTGCCCAGTAACCATTTTAAAAGCTAGAATTTTCCATTCGGTTTAAGAATCTTCCTGGGGGCATCTGAGTGCTTCAGTTGGTTGGGCAACTACTTTCGGCTCCAGTCCCATACCGGGCTCCCCCTCCGTGGTGAGTCTGTTTCTCCCTCGGACCCTCCCCACTCTGGTGCTCGCCCTCTTTCTCTCACACACTCTCTCTCTCTCTCAAACAAAACAAAACAAAACAAAACAAAACAAAACAAAACACTTTAAAAAAAAATCTGAGGCGCCTGGATGGCTCAGAGGGTTGAGCCTCTGCCTTGGCTCAGGTCATGGTCTCAGGGTCCTGGGATCGAGCCCCGCATCTGGCTCTCTGCTCAGCGAGGAGACTGCTTCCTTCCTCTCTCTCTCTGCCTGCCTCTCTGCCTACTTGTGATCTCTCTCTGTCAAAAAATAAACAAAATCTTTAAAAAACAAATCTTCCAAACTAGGACTGACTTACACTACTACACCGTGGAGCCATTTGTTAAAAATACAAATGCAAAATCCGGGTAGTTCACAAGAACGAAGTAGGGAAATGGAAATCTAGCAAATGAATTCCAGTAAAAACCTTTGCATAGTTGACGGGTGGAACTGAAAACCCGGTATCAGGGTTTACTTTAATAAACCACTAGCTGATGATCTATTTGGACCCAAGGTTCTTCATGAGGTCTCCCCCCAACCCCTTCCATAGTCATTAAATGCAAGTATCAACAAAGTGGACCTTCGCCTTGTTTTATCATGAAGTGTTAAATCAGGATTTTCAAAATAATAAAGCATTTATTATTATTAGCAAAATAGACCTTTGTGTGTGTGTGACGGAATAAAAAGGCTTTTGAGCATGTGCTTCTCCTGATAAGGACTTCGTGTGTAAAGAGCTGGAAGACCACTGACACGAACACTCTGTCAGCAGGCTGGAAGATGGCCTCAGCAGGTGGCCCGGTGTCCTCAGCTTTGTGGCTTCATGGCGCCGCCTCGACTGTGGGGGAAAGGGCAGAGTCAGGAGCCCTTGCCCCTTGGTTCCTGCTGAGCATCATCCCCTTCCCTCCCTTCCTAGAACTTTACACCCCCGGGAAGGAGGAGGAACAAGTTTCATTAATTCTGCCTATAGCAGCCTTGATTATGTATGATTATTCCCACAACGTTGCCGTCAGTCTCCATGAATGTCATTTGTTTCCTCCACAACCACCCTTTTCCCCCAAAGTACTCACCATTTGGAAATCACTCATGTTCTTAAGTGATGCCTCTTGATTCTATCACAATTTGGCTCCAAGGGCTTTCAAGAGGAAAAAAATGTCCTGATGTGATGGCTGAGTCATGCTTCGTGGAAATGAGCAATTCATTCCCAGCATGCGCTCTAGTAACATTACATTACATTTGCGGAGACCATGTGTCTTCTGGGAGTTTTGTTTCATGAAGGGAGAAATGAAGTCACTCTGCTTTTAACTCCTTTGATAAGCTTAACGAAACAAAGCAGCATTTCTTAATTTAAAGATGATCATGAACCGAAAGTACTGAAGTCCTCCTTTCTTTCTCTTGGATCCTGATGGCAAGCAAGGTCCCGTTGGGTCTGCCGAATCTTGGCAAGATGCCTACAAGCCCTCACACTGCTCGGCCTCAGTTTCCCTGTCTGCAAAACAGGGTCAGTAAAACTGGCCCCCTTTATGCCTTGTTAGAACAGTTATTACTGGATTGACTTAAACTAAGGAAATCTTTTTAGAAGCCTAAGTGGGACCTCGTTCTGCTATTGACAATGCAGTTTCTGATAGAAGTTTCTCTCTGTTTTGTCTTATGTCTCCTTTCATGCCCCAATTTCCTACAGCTGGAATCTTTTTCAAATTAGATACCCTTAATTTCAGAAAATAATCAAAAACTTCCAAACAGCGGCCCCAATCTGAAGCTTGCTCAGACTTGCTACTTTTTTTTTTTTTTTAAAGATTTTATTTATTTATTTGACAGAGATCACAAGCAGGCAGAGAGAGGTAGGGGGGAAGCAGTCTCCCCGCTGAGCAGAGAGCCCGATGCGGAGCTGGACCCCAGGACCCTGGGATCATAACCGGAGCCGAAGGCAGAGGGTTAACCCACTGAGCCACCCAGGCACCCCCCTCTTGCTACTTCTTAAAAGGCTCTTTCCTTGAGAGGTGACCAAGAGGCCAGGCAGGAAACCAATGTCTCTTAGAAGCAGCTTTTCTCCTCACCCTTTCTTCCTCTCTGAGCCTCAAGGCTTCTCACTTCAGCCCAGTTTTTGGAACTTGGTCAACAGCTGCTGCTTGGGGGAGAAGGAGGTTCTGGGCTTAAGTCTGGTTCTATTTTGGAGGCCGCCCACTGAGTCACCCTCTCCTGTCCCCAGCCCCCAGAAAGCTCTCTTTATCCATTTGACAGCTTCTACACCATGCCTGGGACTGAGGAGCTTCATGAAAAGCTATGGACATTTTTGAGACCTGACAAAAGGAAAGGACTGACCTTGAAATATAAAAACAAAATTGAGAAACATTTAATTAAATGTCTACAAACTAAAAATTATGCTGACATTATTAATAGATAAATGTTAATGTTCATATAAATGGCAATTAAATTTGAAAACAATTAGTAAGTCAGATTATTTCCCTTGATCTTTTTAATTTTTTTATTTTTTTATTTAAAGATTTTATTTATTTATTTGACAGAGAGAGATCACAAGTAGGCAGAGAGGCAGGCAGAGAGAGAGAGGAGGAAGCAGGCTCCCCGCTGAGCAGAGAGCCCGATGCGGGACTGGATCCCAGGACCCTGAGATCATGACCTGAGCCGAAGGCAGCGGCTTAACCCACTAAGCCACCCAGGCGCCCCTCCCTTGATCTTTTTTAAAGACTTACTTACTTTTATTAGAGAGAGAGAGTGAAGCAGAGGGAAAGAAGAGAATCCCAAGTAGACTCCCTACTAAGCGTGGAGCCCAAGGCGGGGCTTGATATCAAGACCAGAGCTGGTGACTTAACTGACTAAGCCACCCACGTGCCCCAGGTGAGTTCCCTATAGAAGAACTTGCCAAGAAACTGACTATAAATTAAGTGGTTGACTTGTAGCTAAATCATTTTGAAAAGTTTTCAGAAAACCAGTACTATGTGTACATTTTAGTGTATTTGATAAGATGTATAGTGAGACCTTTGAAAGACTGAGCGCTTGGAAATTAGAATACAGCCCATGTGCTAGATGGTGTTAGTCGATGATTGTTAATTTTCTTAATTGTGTGGATGGTATTGAGCTTAAGTGGGAGAACCCTAGGAGAGACATCTGGAAGTATGTAGGGGTGTCCTGAGGTCAGCAATGTGCTTTCAAAATGTTCTGCAAAATATTAACAACTATGTGGTGGAAAGGAGGAAATGGTCTCATTTATTCTGCTCATAGTAGCCTTGATTATGGATAATAGTTTCCACATCTTTGTGGTCAATGTCTTATGTTTGAATGTCATTTGTTTCCTACAAAATCATCCTCTTCCCCTAGGTGTTTGTCATTTGAGACTCACTGAGTGTGCCAGCCCCCTGCTTTCAAAAGATTATGTAAATGATAATACACGTTTGTGTATAAATATATATGTATATATATACATGCTACACATGCCTATATAATACATATATTACACACACACATAAAAGGAGAGAAGCAGTGTGGTAAAATGTTAGCAAGTGCTTTGAAGACCATAATAAACCAGGTTAAGAGGATAATGAATGATGGATAGCATGGTCAGGAAAAACCTCTTGGAATAGTAACATCTAAACCAGATCAGAGTGAAGTGAAGAAACAAGATATATAAAGATTTGAAAGAAAAGTATTCCAGGGACATAGGAAAGGCATATGCAAAGGCCCTGAGGCAGGACTTAATAGAACTTGATACTGTCCAGCTAAATTGTTGTTGCTAATCTGGTGAGAGTAGAACGTTCTCTAATGACCCAAATTTATATTTCCCTTCTTATTTTTCATATATTTATTTACTATGTGTGTTTCATTTTATTCTTGTCAAGTCTTTTGTCTAGTTTTCTATTGGGTTGTCTTATTGATCTGTAAGAGTTATTAATATATTCTGGGTATGGCTCCTTTGCCTATTAGATGTGCAGCAGATATCTTCTCCCACTTTTATCGATTGTCTTTTCATTCTTTTTACTGTGTTTTTGTAAAAACAGGTGTTCTTCTTTTTCTTCTTCTTCTTTTTTTAAAGATTTTGTTTATCTTTTTTTAAAGATTTTGTTTGCTGAGCAGGGAGCCTGATGTGGGGTTCGATCCCAGGACCCTGGGATCACAACCTGAGCCGAAGGCAGAGGCTTTAACCCACCAAGCCACCCAGGCACCCCCCCACCCTTTTTTTAAAGATTTTATTTATTTGACAGAGAAAGACACAGCGAGAGAGGGAACACAAGCAGGGGGAGTGGGAGAGAGAGAAGCAGGCTTCCTGCCGAGCAGGGAACCTGATGCAGGGCTCAGGGCTCAATCCCAGAATCCTGGGGTCATGACCTGAGCTAAAGGCAGCCACTTAATGACTGTGCCACTCAGGCCCGCCATTCTTCATTTTAATATGGCTGGATTTATCAATAATTTTATTTAAAGTGTGTTTTTGTGTCTGATTTAAGTTTTTTTCTTATCCTGAAGTAAAAAAGAGATGTTCCATTTATATTATTCTAAATGTTTTATGGTTGTGTTTTTCATATCTTCAATCCACCTAGAATTGAGTTATGTATAATATGAGGTAAGGATCCAATTTTGTATTTTTTTTTCCATATGAATATCTAATTGTTTGGACACCATTTCTTAAGTAGCCCTCCCTTTTCCTACAGATCTGTAGGACCGCTCTATCAAGAAAGGCACAATTTATGCATTTATGTTTTGGGCTATTTCATTCCATGGGTTTATTTGTCTGTTCCCAGATTGACACTGTATATCCTGTAGTTTATATCTTGATATTTAACAAGGAAAGTCTCTCACCTTTCTCTTCAGCCAGAATCTTATTTATTCTTGAACCATTGTTTTTCTACCCAAGTGTTAGATTTAACTTGTCAAATTATATGAAAAATCCTGCTGGGATTTTTTTTTTTTTAAGATTTTATTTATTGACAGACAGAGATCACAAGTAGACAGAGAGGCAGGCAGAGAGCCCAATGCGGGACTCAATCCCAGGACCCTGAGATCATGACCTGAGCCGAAGGCAGCAGCTTAACCCACTGAGCCACCCAGGCGCCCCCCTGCTGGGATTTTAACTGAGATAACTTTGAAGTTACAGTCAGTGTAGGAGAATGGACTTATCAACAAATGTTGAGTCTTCCTGCCCAAGAATATGGTTAATCTTTCCATTTATTTAGGCTTTCTTTAATATCTTTGAATACAGTTTTATAATTTTCTTCTTGAAGGACTTGATTTATTTCTAAGAACTTTCATTTGGTTCCCTTTTAAAGATATCTTTACAAATCTTCATTTTCTAATTCCTTGTGGCTGATGTATAGAAATATACTTCATTTCTGTATATTGATTTTGTATATTGGTTTTACCTAGGAACCAAGTGAAATACTAATTAATTCTAATTATTTCTTGGTAGATTCTTTTCGATGTTCTATGTAAGTAATCAATCACCTGCAAATAAGAACACTTTTTCTGTTATTTATAATTCCTATACAGTTTTTACCTTTATCTGGTTTTATTGCATCAGTCAAAATGTTCACCACAATATTAAATAAAAGAGGTGAAGCTGACACATATATCTTGTTCCTGATCTTAAAGAGAATGCTTCTGAAATTTCACTGGTAAATATGAGGTCTGCTGTAGGTTTTTCAAAGATACCTTTTCTGACATGTCGTTTCAAACACCACCATTTCTCAGCAGGCACTGACTGGGTATCTCTCCAACTTATTTTTTAAGATTTTATTTTTTAAAGTAATCTCTACACCCAGCGTGGGGCTCGAGGCCACAACCCTGAGATCAAGAGTCATGCATTCCACCAACTGAACCAGCAAGATGCCTCAATGGTGTCCCACAAACTTAACCCACTTCTGACACTCTCTACCTAGAGAGACTGTCAAATCCCACAGGTTTAGGGCTCAGGCTGCAAGATTGTCCCCACTTCAGATGCCAATCACAAGTTGTCACGGACCACAATTTGGAGTTCCCACCACCCCCTCCTCAGGTTTAACTAACTTGCTGGAGCAGCTCACAGAACTCAGGAAAACCAGTTTACTCACTCGGGTGTTAATATATCATCATAGGATATTAAAGGATACGAGTGAAGAGTTGGATAAAGAGATGCGTAGAATGAGGTCCAGAAGGGTCCTGAACACAGGGGCTTCTGTCCCTCTGGATTTTAGGGTTGGTCACCCTCTGGACACGTTGCTTACATTATGTTCTCATGTGCCAACCTTGAAACTTTCCAAACCCCATACGTCAGGGACTTTTACAGGGGCTCCATTAAGTCATTACGTAATTGGCTCAATCATTGACTTTTGGCAATGGAACTCAGTCTCCAGCCCCTCTATCCACCTTAGAGGTTGGAGGTGGGGTTGAAAGTTTCAACCCTCTAATCACCTGGTTGGTCCTGTGGGCTACCAGCCTCTATCCTCAGGTTACTGAGGCGCTTTCCAAGAGTAACCTCATTAACTTAGTGAGGGGTGATTGTAAGGGGCTGTTTTTAATAAGAAGACCCCCCCCATTTTACCTTTATTGTTCTGAAGCTACTTCAAGAGCTAAGGGCAAAAGATCAGATACTATTCTCCCTTTGCTCTTAGTAGGAAATTCCAAGGGTTTTATATTGTATCTATTGGTTCCAAGACCAATACATATTTCTGATTACAAACCACAATATCAAACATACATACCCTTTCCTCCTTAAATCCCCTCCAACTCCACCCTGCTTGTTTTAAAATTATAACTTTATTACTCTCTTCTATACTGGACCAGGTGCCTTATACCTTACCTCATTTAATCTTTACAATAACCCTTATGAAGCAGGTATTACTGCTTCTCTTAGAGAAATTAAGTAACTTTTTTTTTTTAAGATCTTATTTATTTATTTGAGGGGGAGCAAGTGGGCACAGACAGAGACAGAGAAGCAGACTCTCTGCTGAGCAAGGAGCCCGATGTGGGGCTCGATCCCAGGACACCAGGATCATGGCCTGAGCTGAAGGCAGACGCTTAACCAACTGAACCACCCATGCGCCCCTAAGTAACTTCTAGAATAGTATTGCTGGAAAGGGATTGAGCAAGGTTTGTCCAACTCTGTAAGCTCTGCTTTCCTCCGAAATCTTTGCTGCCTTCTCCTCGGGTTGAAATCTATTCCAAGGGTCGCCTGGGTGGCTCAGTGGGTTAAAGCCTCTGCCTTCAGCTCAGGTCATGATCCCAGGGTCCTGGGATGGAGCCCCACATTGGGTTCTCTGCTCAGCAGGGAGCCTGCTTCCCCCTCTCTCTCTGCCTGCCTCTCTGCCTACTTGTGATCTCTGTCAAATAAATAAATAAAATCTTAAAAAAAAAAAAGATTTTCTTAAAAAAAAAAAAAGAAAGAAAAAAAGAAATCTATTCCAATATAGGGAACTCTGTGGGGATGAATCAGAGAAGTTGATTTGGACAGAGGAGCCTGTGAGGAGAGGAAGTGAACAGAAACGAGAACTTAAATGGACAGTGAGAGCCCCCTCCCCCGACATGTGATGCCGAATGTGTGGGAAGTAGTCATTTCATCTTGACTGACTGGATCACCTTCACATCCAAATGTCTTCTCTCAAGACTCCCTTGGATGTCTGTAGCCATGGCAATCCAGGTAGTTCCGGTCCAACGAGGGCCACAAGGTATTTCCCACTGCGTGCCACTCTCAAGCCCATCACAAGTGCTCCCTTACTTTGGTTTTGTTCTGTTGCTCCCAGGTTGGCTCCCTGAACACTGCGTCCTGGAAATCATCTCACCATCCTACGTATCCTGTGTTAAGCGTTTGTTATTTCTGCTACAACCTCTTGGGTAACCTCTCATTTCCTTTGACGGAGAAGTAATAACAGGAGATGGAGATCCACAGGGAAGATGCATTCATTTGCTGTGCAAATACCGAATGAGTGCCTCATGTGTCTCAGGCACCATGCAAGGGGCTCAGGGTATAGCAACGAACAAGACTGGCAAACCACTCTGACGCCAGTATTTGAGAGACAGAAAACAGGCACCAGGCTAATAAACAAATATAATAAACCATGGATTGGAATAAGACATGACCATGCAACAAACTGGGTAATGAGCAGGAGGCTAAGTGGGCAGGACTTCTGAGACGAACAGTCAAGGAAGGCATCTCCAGCTCACGCCGGAGGAGTTAAGAGCTAACATTTGAAAGAGACAGCACGCCCTGTGAAGAGCGGGAAGGGAGCTCCGGGCAGAAGAATCAGCAGGTGCACAGGCCTGCAGCCAGGAAAATGCTTGGCAAGTTTGAGGAACAGAAGGTCTGGCTGAAGTACAGTGAATGGGAGAATGGACTAAATGACATAGAGAGGGAGACGGAGGCCGGTCATGGCAAGTTGTTTGTATTTTATTCTAACTGCAGGGAAAAGTCAACGTAGGGCTTCAGCAAGGCAACAGCAGGATCTGCTTAACTGTTTTGAAAGATCACTTGGGCCCCCTGTGAAAAGTGGGTGGGAGAGTAAGAGATGCAGGCAGCATGCCTGGGGAGTGTTTTTTGTCTTTGTTTTGTTTTTTACATGGTTTTCCTAGAGGCTCTGCTCAGGGACCCTCCGCCCTCCTCCCCCGACATCTCATTGGTTAGGTGGTCAGCCCCAGCTGCAGGAGATTTGTAGAAAGGTGACTATTTTAGGCACAGGAAGGCAAAGGAAACAATGGTTTGTGAATGGCTTTTGGGTAGCCCATCCAGTGTCTGCCCGCTAAGCCTCCCACATGGGTGGGGCTCGTTTCTAAAGGGGAAACAGCTTTATTATTTTTTTTTTTAAGATTTTATTTATTTATTTGACAGAGAGAGATCACAAGTAGGCAGAGAGGCAGGCAGAGAGAAAGGAGGAAGCAGGCTCCCTGCTGAGCAGAGAGCCTGATGCGGGACTCGATTCCAGGACCCTGAGATCATGACCTGAGCCGAAGGCAGCGGCTTAACCCACTGAGCCACCCAGGCGCCCGGGAAACAGTTTTAAAACACACAGAGCTCACAGGGCTTGAGGCCTTCTGACCTCCAGTTACAGGGTGCTCCTCTCACCACCTTTCATTTTTCTGGGCCCTGCAAAAGGCCGACCCTGGTCACACAGGTCCTGCTGTGTCTACAGGTGAACAATTCTTCCAATTCTGTGTTCAACGTCCCGCGTCCCTGAGCAGTTTTCACGGCTGAATGCGAACCAGAGCCTTTCAAAAATGAAGAGAAAAAATACTCTCTTGGGTTATACTCGGAAATACTGTTCCACCGAAGAGAAGGATAAGGTAGAGACACCCAAAGGGATGTGGAAGACAGTCCGATGGAGGGTGGGAAGGATACTTAGAGCCCGTCTTTGTGCGGCTCTGGATGACAGAGGTGTGCAGGTTTAGCATTCCTAATATTTAATATGTGAATTGACACGAGAGGTCTGGCAGGGAAGCTCCTTCACTGTGTGTTCCTTTCAGTGGATTGTGACAATATGTGCGTATGAGTGCCTGCTTAAGGGGATTTTACCAGTAATAGTATCTTAAACGGAAAACTATAATTCTTTGATGAGGTGGGGAGGGTCAGTGAAATTCTACTTAGAAAAACAATGGCTAGAGACACCTGGGTGGCTCAGTCAATTAAGCCACTGCCTTAGGCTCAGATCATGATCCCAGGATCCCGGGATCGGGATCGAGTCCCACATCAGACTCCTTGCTCAGTGGGGAGCCTGTTTCTCTCTCTGCCTTTGCCTGCTTGTGCTGTCTTTCTCTGACAAATAAATAAAATCTTTAAAAAAATATAAACAACGGCTAATTACCATAAATCTATTTCTTCACATGGCCTTGTAGCCAGAATGTAGCATTATAGAGTCTATTCAATGAGTATTTAACACAGGTACATTTTTTTTTTCCAGATTAAAGAAAGATCTTGTCCATGTATTCTTTTGGGTCATCCCTCACCTTCAACCAGTTAGGATGTGAATCTCTTCCAAGTAATGACCTAGCCCCATGTTTTCTATCATGAAAATTCAGTGATGTAACTAATGGATAACTAGTCAGACAAGGAACGGATAACCAGAATCCCGGATTAGTCACGGCTAATGAAGGGTATGCAGACTAGCATGTGGATTGGGGATTTGTGCTAACACAATCAGAGCACTATCTCCCTGAGGGCAGATCGACAGTCAGAGATCGCTTTGGTGCACAAGGACTCAGAATGAGGCGAGTGTTCACATATCCATGTAATGTTTAATGCTAATGTGAGTGCCATTCACAACAGTGATCACTGGGCCAGTGGGACCAGGAAATTCAAGGAAGGCAGAGTTGGACAGACAATAGGGTGGGTAATGTTGGCCTCTGGGACACTCGTTTTTTGATATGTTTATGGTCACTAACTTTCACTTTTTTTTTTTTTTTTAAAGATTTTGTTTATTTATTTGACATGCAGAGATCACAAGTAGGCAGAGAGGCAGGCAGAGAGAGAGGAGAAAGCAGCTCCCCGCTGCGCAGAGAGCCCGATGGGACCCTGGGATCATGACCCAAGCCAAAGGCAGAGGCTTTAACCCACTGAGCCACCCAGGTGCCCCAATTTTCACTTTTTAAAAATCTCCTTTTTCCTTTATGTTTTTATTGTGGAGATGTGGAAACATATAAAAATACACAGTATACAAGAATGACCTCCCCGCCCCCCGCCCCCACTGTGTACCCATCACCCAATTTCAATTGTTATTCACACAGGTCAGTCTGGTTTTTCCTACCTCCCCAGCCCCTTTCTCTACTTCTTGTATTGGAATTTGAAGTAGATGCGGAAATCCTGATGGTTTTTTAAGATATTTTATGGAATCAAGTCCTGCTGGTTTGACAGTCCTTTTTTCCTTTCTCTGGTGACTGTACATGTCTCTGCTCTGATCTTAAGATGGCTTCCAAAGAGCGATTTCTGAGTTCTTGGAGGAAGCCTCTGTTCTGACAACAATTACCATTATCATTATGCAGAGTACATTCCACTTCTTTTATCTTTCCTTAATTACACAGGAGTATCATTTTCAGATCCCCGACAAGACTGCACAGTGATGCAGAAATGTCAGGCTTTCTGGGTTCCACCCAGGGACTCGACCCACATGCCGGATCTCTGCTGCTAGGTTCCGAGAGTCTGCACAGTTAGCAAATTCTCAGGTGACTCTGCCCACTCAGTTGGAAAAGCAATGGCGGAGCGTGCTGTCAGAGGCTGTTGAAGTACATAGGTTTTCCAGCCACGGTGCCGGAAAAACCAGCCACACTTTCTAATGCTTCTCCCTATGCTCTCTCTTGCTGGCTCCCACCTCTCACCGCTCAGAGGCTCTGAGGCTGGAAGGTTGATGTTCCACAGTGGCTTTGTCAGGGAGGTTCTAGAGAACAAAGGGCATGAACTTTGAAATAGCTATTGGTGGCTCAGAATACACTTGCTTTCAGATTTCTGGCTGTGTTCCACATAGCCATGGGGGCTGTAAGTCTTCCGTACATAAGTAGTGTTCCAGTACACACAAACACATACACACATCACGCATGTACACACATGCATACGCGCACACTCATGTGCACGCACATATGGACACACACGCACCCACACCCATGCACACATGCACGCACACACACAGGCCACCTGCTAAATTTTGGATAGCTCTATTAGGTGAAGAAATTTTGAGAAATTTGTCTGGTACCTCCATCCAACTGGATATTTTCCATTAAGGACCAATTTTGGTAGTATGGATGGACAAAGCTGCCCCCAGTATATATTCTGCTCACATGGTGAGCTTGAATATGACTCCCTTTATTATTTTTTAAAATTTTTAAAAAAGATTTTTTTGTATTTATTTGACAGAGAAATAGAGAGCACAAGTAGGCAGAGAGGCCTGCAGAGGGAGATGGAGAAGCAGGGTCCCTGCTGAGCAGGGAGCCCAATGTGAGGCTCGATCCCAGAACCCCAGAATCATAACTCAAGCCAAAGGCAGCTGCTTAACCGACTGAGCCACCCAGGTGCCCCAACTCCATTTATTTTAAGCTACTTAAGATTCTCTTGTTTTGGAGAAACTGTATCCTTATGCTGCAGCTATGAGATAGATTCTAGAGGTTAGAAGAAACTCGGGAAGCTGCTCCTTTGTCAAGGTATCTTAAACACTTGCATTTGCTTCTGAATACCTTGTGCATATGGTTTCCTAGGAGGTCATGTTCCCTGGTAATCCATGACTCTCTCACAACTCGTGGTTGACTCATGAAAGAAAGAAAGAAAGAAAGAAAGAGGACAGAGGAAGGAAGAAAGAGAAAGAGAAAGAAAGAAGTGATAGGTTAGGGAAATACAAGATTAGATTAACTCAGGACTAATGAATTTATAACCCATATTTTGCAGAAAACTGTGCTCTAGCTAGGTAGAGATTTTAAAGAGCTACATGACATGAAATGCTTTGGTTTGTTTTAAAAAATAAACAAGTTCTACGGGCAGCAATCTCTCTGACCTCAGCCACAACAACTTCTTCCTAGGAACATCGCTAAAGGCAAGGGAAGCAAGGGCAAAAATGAACTATTGGGACTTCATCAAGATCAAAAGCTTTTGAAAGCAAATGAAACAGTCAACAAAACCAAAAGACAACTGACAGAATGGGAGAAGACATTTGCAAATGACATTATAAGATAAAGGGCTACTATCCAAAATCTATAAAGAACTTATCAAACTCAGCACCCAAAGAACAAATAATCCAATCAAGAAATGGGCAGAAGACATGAACAGTCATTTCTGCAAAGAAGACATCCAGATGGCCAACAGACACATGAAAAAGTGCTCCATATCACTCGGCATCAGGGAAATACAAATCAAAACCACAATGAGATACCACCTCACACCAGTCAGGATGGCCAAAATTAACAAGTCAGGAAATGACAGATGTTGGCAAGGATGTGGAGAATGGAGCCCCCTCCTACACTGTTGGTGGGAATGCCAGCTGATGCAGCCACTCTGGAAAACAGCATGGAGGTTCCTCAATTGCACTACTGGGTATTTACCCTAAAGATACAAATGTAGTGATCTGAAGGGGCACGTGCACCCAAAGGTTTATAGCAGCAATGTCCACAATAGCCAAACTATGGAAAGAACCTAGATGTCCATCAACAGATGAATGGGTAAAGAAGAGGTGGTATATATACACAATGGAATACTATGCAGCCATCAAAAGAAAGGAAATCTTGCCATTTGCAACAACGTGGATGGAACTAGAGGGTATTATGGTGAGCGAAATAAGTCAATCAGAGAAAGACAATTATCATATGATCTCTCTGATATGAGAAATGTGAGAGGCAGAGTAGGGGGTTTGGGGTCAGGGAAGGAAAAAATGAAACAAGATGGGATTAGGAGGGAGATAAACCATAAGAGACTCTATTTCTCAAAACAAACTGAGGGTTGCTGGGAGTGGTGGGGGGTAGGGAGAGGGTGGTTGAGTTATGGACATTGGGGAAGGTATGTGTTATGCTGTGAAGTGTAAACCTCATGATTCACAGACCTGTAGCCCTGGGGCAAATAATACATTACATGTTATTAAAAAAAAAATAAACAAGTTCTGTTCAACTTAGTTTACTGCAGGCTTCAAAAGGGTTACTGGCTCTTCTGAAAGTTGGGCTTATTTGAAAAGTGAAGGAGTCCTGAAAGTGATGTCTTCGGTTAGTACATCAAAGTCCCATGTGATGACGGGGATAAACTCCAGCACAGGGTTTATGTTTGTCTTTGCAATGTTATTAAATCTTTTTGCTCAAGTTCTTTTAGTTTCAGGTCAGAAACAGTACCAGATCCTTACCACAAGAGGGAGCTGGACTATGAAGAATTGAAGGGTTGCTTCGGAGCTGGAGATAAAAACAGGGTGAGTGCAAGTGAGATAAGGTCAGCCATGGAGACAGAAGTTATTCCTCAAGTGATTAGCCCATTCTTGCAGTTGTTTACACCAAAATTCAGAGTCAGCCTTGACTTTTCTCACTTCCCAACGTATTAAGCTTGTTCCTTTTCTCTGTTACTTTGACGGGCGCTGGATTACCAGTTCTCAGAGGGAGCAAACATCTGCTTTCTACACGCCCAGCGAGCACCGCGGAGTCCACGCCACAGCTGGCTGCTTTGTACACGGTCTTCCAGGCTCTCACTCGCTGGGCCGGTATCACCGAGGCCGCGCACCGGGCAGCTGAAGGCCCCCTGCACCCCACAGCCTGCTGAAATTATTCAGAATAGTTCATCCTAAACCTGCTTATCCTGCCTTGCCTGTTCCTTCCCCCCCCCAGATCATAATAAAGATTCCTGGACACCTTTTCTCCTGTTCCCTTGTGACCGATAGTCAGCCTTCCTCGTGTGGCCTCCTCGCTGTCCGCCCCCCTCCCCGGCCCCCAAGCTCCACGCTAGTAGTGCCCTCTCCTTTGGGAATGGTGAGTTCCAAGGAGCCAACTGTTCTCCAGTGGCACTTGTCTCCTGGTGTGCTGGCCTCACCATATCTGGATAAGAATAAAATAAGGCTTTGAAAAGAACACCATATCTCGTCTCTACAAATTCTGTTGTCTTCGGCTTTACGATATGTCTGAGAGTCAGCCACTTCTTTGTCCCTTCTGTTCTCCTCCACCATCGGCTTGTCCTTCATGCTGTCGCCTGGCCCCACCCTCACTGCTGTCTGTTCTCCGCAGGTTAAGGGCCAGAGTGACAGAGTGATCCCACGATAGGAGGAGAGCAGCTCTTCCTCCTCTTCTGTTCAGAGCGCTCCAGCAGTGGGCTCACAGCAATTACAATTTTTACAATGTTTTTGGAACCTATAGTAAACAAAGTTAGACAATGCTGGTTTGTTTCGAAAAACAGACTGAAGTATTTTATATCGTCTGTTGATTTCCCATGACACTCTGAGTTAATCCCAAAGTCCTTACAATGGCTTTGAGGGGCCCCATAGGTCTGGATTCCTGCTCTCCCTTTGAGCACATCACCCAATCCTGTCCTCGCCAGCCACCCTGTCCTCTTGCTGTCCTTGGACCCTCTAGGCAAGTGCCCATCCCAGGGCTTGGCTCCTTGCAACCCCTCCTGAGTCTGGAAGTTTTCCCCAGGCCCCCCGATTTGTGCTCTCTTTCCTCAGTGAGGGCTCCCCGATTTTGCCACTGCACACCTCTTCTGAGACTCCTTCCCCCTTCCCTGTCCCACAGCATTTCCCTGGCCAGTGTCCCCACCAGGTAGGGACTTTGTTCTTGTTCACTGCTGGGTTGTTCATGTGCTGGAATAGTGGCCGTTCGATGGTAAAGCTTAAGAAATCGATGTTGAGGGCACCTGGGTGGCTCACCTGGGTGAGTTAAGCTGCTGCCTTTGGCTCGGGTCATGATTCCAGGGTCCTGGGCTCCAGCCCCACATCGGGCTCTCTGCTCAGCGGGGAGCCTGCTTCCCTTTCTCTCTGCCTGCCTGTCTGCCTACTTGTGATCTGTCAAATAAATCAATAAACTCTTTTTTTTTTTAAGATTTTTTTTTAATTGATTTATTTGACAGAGAGAGATCACAAGTAGGCAGAGAGGCAGGCAGAGAGAGAGAGAGAGAGAGAGGAAGGCAAGCAGGCTCTCCGCTGAGAAGAGAGCCCGATGCGGGGCTCAAGCCCAGGACCCTGAGATCATGACCCAAGCCGAAGGCAGCAGCCTAACCCACTGAGCCACCCAGTGGCCCCAAATCAATAAAATCTTAAAAAAAAAAAAAAAAAGAAAATCGATGTTGAACAGATAAGTAAACTGAGAACACAATTTTAAAAATAAAGACTCTCTGGCCTAGTCATTCTCATCTCAAATATTTGGAGACTGTTTTGTACATATCCAGTAAGATACACTGCTGGTTCCCAAAAGCCTGTTGTGTAAATGGGAAGTGAGCTGGAGATTTCACTGGTTCAGCAGTCTCTTGGCCTCTGCGGGGTGCAGAGAAGGGGGACTGGTTAGGGTGGGTCCTGAGAGCCAGGCGAGCTGCCCCGGGCAAGGAGTCTTCACTGGGGACTTCTCAGAAGGAGGCAGGCTTTGGCTCTGCCCGGAACGTGGCATTCCGAAGCAGTAGAGCCATGGTTAGTGAGCCCGAGCCATGGGTCAAACACAAACTTTTTCTTTCTTTTTTTTCTCCAGGTGACATTATTAGAGCAATTTTACAAAAATTGTAAAATTTACAAATTTATGAATAAAGAAACAGAGGCACAAGGAAGTTATGTCGCACAGTTAGGGCACGACAGAGCTGGGTTTTCAAACCAGGGTGATTGCCCAAGTTCTCTTAACTGTTACAACCCGCTCTGTCCCCATCCTTCGTGGGATTTAGTGACTGCTTATGGAGCACCAGCTGTTACAGATCCACCAGTGAATCAAACAGACTGAAATCCACACCCGCCTGCAGCCAACAGTCCAGTGGGAAGAGACCATAAACAAACGTGATCGATCACTAAATGAGATAGTAGTTAGAAGGTGATGGGTGATATGGAGAACAAGGAAGGAAGGCAAATTGGTTTGGGGATTCTGGAAGTCAAGGGGGTTACAGTTTATGTGGCGTGGGCAAGGTAGACCTATTTCAGTGAGGACTTGAAGGTGGGAGGCAGCCAGGCAGCTACCGGGGAGGAAGACATGCCCGGGTCCCTAGAAGGGCGAGAACCCAGCCTTTCAAAAAACACAGGGAGGTGCAGGTGACTACCCTGGAGGCAGGGAGGGAGGGGGGCACAGCACGCATCACTCAGTCTCTTCAATCCCAAAGCACCCCTGTGCAGCAGGGTTTATCCCCATTTGCTGGAGTGCAACCTAAAGCCTAATATCGCGTAGACAGTGGCAAAGCTGATTAAAGCCAGGCTGACTCAAAAGCAAACAATCTGATTAAAAAATGGGCAGAGGACTTAAATAGACATTTTTCCAAAGAAGACATCCACATGGCCAACAGACACATGAGACAATGCTCAACATCACTAAGCATCATGGAAATGCAAATAAAACCACACTGAGCTGTCACCTTGCACCTATCAGGAGGGCTAGGATCAAAAAGATGAGGAAAAAAAAAAAACTGTTAGCAAAGATGGAGAAAAAAAAAACCCTCATGCACGGTGGGAGTGGGCATTGGTGCAGCCATTATGGAATAGAGTTTAGACATTCCTCCAACAATTAACACTAGAAATACCAAATGATCTAGCAATTCTACTTCTGAGTATGTATCTGCAGAAAACCAAAACACTAACTTGAAAAGACACATGCACCCCTCTGTTCATTCCAGCATTATTTACCATAGCCAAGATATGGAAACAACCTCAGGGTTTACAGATTGTAGAATGGATAAGAGGAGGTGGTGTGTAGACACTGTGGGACGCCACTCAGCCATCAAGAAGAACGGAATCCTGGCACTCGGGACAGCAGGGATGGACCAAGGGCCTATCGTGTGAGGTGAAATCAGTCAGACAGAGAAAGACAAATACCATTTCATTCCACTTATGTATAGAACCTAAACACACCCACACCCAAAAAACAAAACAGAAACAAATTCATAAATACAGAGAACAAACTGGTGGTTGCCAGAAAGGAGAGAGTAGGGGATGGGAAAAATAGGAAAAAACAAAAATGCAAAGCAAAATACCAGTCTGCCTGTAGAGCCCAGCTCCTCTCCAGCACGTGGCCGTCCCAGGGCCACCAAGGACTCCCAGGAACTGTGAAGCCTCGTCACTGAGGGAGCTTCATGTGGTGGGGGTGAGGACTGGGAAATGAGATCCAGGCAGAGGAGGGTGGGAGCTCTGGATCCGGGCAGAATTTGGTGAGAATTTGGTGGCAGCTGGTCTGGGTGTCCCATGGATTGGCGTAAGGAGAGACCGCAATCTGTGAGATCCGTTGATTGGTTGGCTAAGCAAATGATCAAGGGAAAGGAAGATTAAAAATGTTAACGATGGCCTTAGCACGTGAAGGGCAGGAGGAGAGAGGAGCTCCCACCATCGTGGTTAAGAGAACAGCCTAGAGCCCAACCTATACTCTGCCTCTACTACTTCCATGACTACTACTTAATTGCAAGTTACTTAACATCTCTGTGCCTCAGTTTTCCCTTCTGTAAAAGATTAATAGCAGTACTCATATCATATGGCTGTTAAGAATTAGCATCTAAACATTTAAAACCGCCTTATAAACTCTACATGAATGTATCTCTATAGAACTTTTCCCATACCCACCACTTGAGAATACTCTAAATTCATGCAAATTAAAAATTAACTTATTTACTTAAAGAGACTAACCTCCCTTCTTCTCCAAAGAAAATAAACAAAACCTGTGTTGCAGATGAGGCAGATACTGTGGGTGGACAGCCCAAATGTCATTTCTCCTTTCTTTCTTGCTGGGAAACCCCATCTTTATTTGGGCCACTCACTCCTCTCAGCCCTATGCTTCCCTCAGACAATCATGGCATCCCCATGGCCCTTGCAAGTGATTTGTTTAGGTTATCTCAGTGGTAGAGAGAAGAGACTTTCCTTTTCACCCACCAGATGCTGGCTGTGATGTCTGGAACTGCAACAGCCATGCTGTGACTGTGAGGTGGGTGGGCCCCTGAGGATAAGTCTGACAAGCTAAGCTGAGCTGCTGAATTAACACCTCCAGGGTCACCCAACAGCATCTTATTATGTGAGGGTCTTATTACGTGAGGTAATAAGTCTCCTTTATCGCTTAAGCCATACTGAGTTGGGTTTTTGTGTGTCTTGAAGCTGGAAGCATTCTGATACTTGAAGTAAAAATTTAGTAGCAAGATAGATAAATCCATTCATCTTTTTTCTATGTATACTATAAGAAGCGAAGCTCTAATTTCAAAACCATGGTTTCTGGTTTTCACAAAGAAACCAAATTTTAAGAAAAACATATACCAATATACTGTTGTAGAGTTAGCATTATGTTTTTACATAAAAGGCAACAGTTTTTTAAAATCGTTTTGGGGCAAAACTTTATTGAACCACCCCAAATGCTGAGCTGAAGTGAAATGTTGAGCACAGGGGTGCCTGGGTGGCTCAGTCGGTTAACCATCTGCCTTCCGCTCAGGTCATGATCCCAGGGTTCTGGGATGGAGCCCCACTCCATATCATCGGGCTCCCTGCTCAGTGGGGAGCCTGCTTCTCCCTCTCATTCTGCTGCTCCCCTGCTGGTGCTTTCTTGCTGTCTCTCTCTCAAATAAATAAAATTTTAAAAAAAGAATAAATGTCAAGCATAGCATAAAGTCCTTCTGAATGACTTACCTAATTCTGGATATGGCCACTGAAGTAATTTCAAGTGTAATATGAACCAGCAGGCAGAATAATCTGGAACATTAAAACCTCAAGGCAGACATTTAGTGAGAAGTATATGTGGGACGACCACCGAGACTAAAATACTTTGGTCTCCATCTTCCTCCCCTTACCTTACTCTACCACCCTTGACTCCACACCAAGTTTAATACCCAGAAAGTTGCCTGATCTTTCACTTTTGAGATTTTAGCTTCTCAGACTTACCCAATTTGCATTAGAATTTTAATCTCGTCCCCGTTTCTTCCGCAAGGAGGAAGAATACTAATATTATGGGTCAGTGGGTGAAACTCTGTCTTAAAGATCCAGACACAATGTGTCCCTGTCTCTGTGATGAAGCTGACCAGGGTGAGTCTGGATTTAGTTCTCTTATCTGCTTCCCTTTCCTTCCTTGGGTGGAAGGAAGTATGAGCAAATCAAAGACTGCTCAACAGAGGGAGGGAAGATAAAGCCAGAGGTCTCACAGCCCACTTCGGTTTGATGCCTAACTGCATCTCCCTTAGTAATGCCCCACTTACCAGAAACCACTGTTTTGGGTCCCTGGGCACAAGGGATCGCTGATACAAAGCACTATTTTTATGTGTGTGTCATTGGCTTTTGTCCTTTGGGAGTGTCGTAGTAGTGAGTTTGGGAATGTGAGCTGTGATTTGGGGAGGAACAAGGGATTCCTGGTTTCCTGAGCTCAAAGCTGTCCTAAGAAGGCCCAAGTCTACCACATCTAATAAAATTCCTATTATTTTCCCTACACCGTGCACTGAAGAGTCCCGTCCTTCAGCTATTTCCCGATCATTTCATCTATATTTAATGCCCTTAATATTAATGTAATTAACTAGACTTTGGGTTGATGTTGAGGATTCTTCTGGATTCGTAGGTGTATGTGAAGTCAGGCTAAATAAACCTCCTAGCCATTCCACACCCCTCCTCTCTGCTCCTCTCTTCTTGTGCTTTGAAAACGGTAGATGGCTGATAACATTTTAAAACAACTCAAAATGTAAAGTTGGCTTAGTAATTTAAACACGTAGGTAGGCATGTCATAATGGGGTTCCTAGGTGGTTAAGTGCTCGTCTTAGGCTCAGGTCATGATCTCAGGGTTCTGGGATGGAGCCCCAAGTCAGGTTCTCCTCTCAGCCAGGAGTCTGCTTCTCCTCCTACCTCCTCCCACCCCCGCTCTTGCTCCCTGTCTCTCTCAAATAAATAAATAAATAAATCTTTTAAAAAATATATTAAAAAAAAGAAAAAGAAAAAGAAGAAAGTTACTATCTTTCTGCCCTCAGTGACCAAAGGAAGACAATGAGAGATGATTGTATATTTTGTTTAATACTTGCATTGTTTCTATAGCGCAATTATAGCAATCTTTAAATTTACTTTTCATTACAAATATTTGTCAAGTTTTGTTTCAGAAACATTTTTCCTACTCTCTTGCACATGCACCCAGACACACTACAAAAAAACTCATTCATAACACAGTAAGGGCAAACATTATTCATGTAAACATCTTTCATTAATTTCCCATAATTTAAAAAAATCATAGAATTATAGATATTTGAATAAGGCTCATAGATTTAGTTCAAATTCCACAAAGACCAATCTTTTGTTAACTGTGATGGGGTTAACTTTTGCTCTCAATAAATGATGAAAGCATACCCTTAGGTTCCAATCCTTAAACATACCTCACAACCTAATGAACACGTTTTAGGATAAAAAGAGAACATAGAAAACCCAGGAGGAAAACTTTTGAAGGAGGGAGCTCAGACCATGAACCTAACTTCTTCCATGATAAGCGAGCATCACACATCCCTGTGGTTTCCCAACACAAGAATCAAGGTTAATTACAGTAACCCAAAATATAACCAAGTCGCTATGATAAGATACATTGGCATGTGTGTACATATTGCTAGTAGACACAGTGAAAATTTTGTCATATTTATCATTTCGTATATCCAGGACCAAAGCAGAGGGGGGAAAAAACCACAAAAACAACCCACTCAATTTGAATACCATTATAAAGGAGTGTTCTAGTAACGTAAGAGTCAGGAGAGTTGGGAGGTATGTCCCAGAGATGTGATTGGTCTTGATATTAAAACGACTTCTAACAACAGTGTGTAAAGTCACAGACAGAGGAAGCAAGGATTTGCGTTATCCGAGGACGTCTCTCTCTGGATGGAAGTTTGGTGCTTGGGTGCATAGTCTCCCAGAGCCGAGACAGGAAATGGACTGTGCTGAGAAATGGGCCCCTTGCCAGCTGCCCCCTCCTCCTTCCTCTCTGTGAGGTGGAGGTGAGGAGGCGGGGATGGCTGGCAAAACCGTGAAGTTCCACCCTGGGGCTGGAACCCCAACTCCACTGAGGGCAGCCTCCCTGACACGTGTGACTAGGCAGTAAGGGTGGCGGTTGATGGTGGCCAGAAAACCCAGCTCTGAGGTTCACGTGGCCATATCTGGCTTCGGATTCTGCTGCCCTGCAAAGAAATTGTGCTCTGGATAACTGCACCAGTGTCTCTAATGCCTCTAATTCACTCGCAGGCCCTCGGAGGCCAGGAGTGACGTCACTTAAAGGTAGACACACCTCCATGAGCACCTAACTTACACCAGGAAGCGGCTGAGGCACTGGGGAAGCCTACGAGCTCTCTCCATGTCAGATGCAACCACACAGGGAAGTTGCCGTGAGTCAGAGTTATTTGTAGGCTTTTGATTTTTTAAAAATCAAAATTGATCTGCATTGTATCTCGATAGACTCAGAGGATTCTCACCAAAAATTTTGTAATTTGTTTAAATAGCACTGGAATAATTCGACTTCATTTAAATATATTCATTCTACCATGAAAATATTTCATACAAACATCTATTTACATACAAACACATTAAAATTTGTGAAAAGGGTTTCTTTCCACCCCTGTGGTTGTATGGCTTGAAATAGTTTCATTGCTTTGAATATGTATGCACACATTTGGCAAAATAAAACTATCACAATTTAGTATTTCTTTTTTTTTTAAATAAAAAAGTGACACCAAGGCTCCAAATTCCTGAAGGGAAAGAGCAAAGAAAAAAAAAAAAACAAGGTACCTCAAGTAGATGTAAATTTAAAGTATTTTGTGAACCTTTGATCTGCGGCAAATAAACATTACACCTATCAGTCTTGCAACATAGTTTTGCTTGTTTTTCTAAAAGAAAAGATGTCTGGATTCTAAATCACTACTCTTAAGACAGAAACTTGAGGCAACGGTTTTTAAAACAAGGCGAAACAGAAAACTCTACCTTCTTGGAAGATCTTAAATGCACGTTGCAGTGAGTGATTTAAAATTTTATATATTAAAGGAAAGTTTCTAAAGTGCCACATACTGTCTCACTGAGAAGGCAACCCTTGAATTCATTGTTCACAGTTAGTGCCATCTTAATGGTTACAATTAAACGTTGTCAATGGTGACACTTGCCTCCACGTCAGCCTCTCCAGGCTGTGCGATAAGGAAATCCTTTTTCAAGTGGGAAAAACCTCTGGGAGGCAAATACATTTAACGATATGCCCCAGACAGGTTTAAAGAGGTCTCGAAAAGCGAATTTCCTTCTTCGTTTCTCAGGAAGACCAGGGATGAAGCAGGATAAAACAAGAATAGGTACTACAGAACTCAAGTCTTCCCTGCCTGTTGCCTCTTCATCTCCTCTTTGCTTTGGGTCAGAAATTCGGTCCTCACAGCGATTCTGTCCGGCCGTCCAAATGTCCACACGTGGGGACATACTCCTCCAGATTAGTTCCTATTCCTAACTCTAACACAAGAGAATATTTTGTCACAGAGAAGCTGCTAAGGAAAGACCTAGTCATGCAGGGGTGGGGAGGAGACAGCTCTGAGTGAACCTCCTCGAGACCATGGCGTCACGCACAGGGGCCAGGCGTGTTTTGGGAGAGCACGAGGTTACTTCTTTATTCCCCACCACATGGAATCTTCCGCGGTTCTGCTGTGATCACCGCGCCCATAAAACTGCCAGATTCGGCTGCTTCCTGACACGTTTCCTTCCACGGTGGATGTAAAGATTCGGTAGAGAAATAAAACCAGGAGAAACCCTTCCTTCCTCACCAGTAAATTCCTTATGGAACCTCACCCCACCGCGACTTCTTCACCTACCTGCGGAACACAGTGAATGGCGAGGCCCCCTCGGGATTCTACTCTGTGACAAAGTCTTCCATTTGGGAGTGGGGGAGGGGTGGGGGGGGTAGCAGGAGCCACAAAGCCAGGCAGAGACAAGGAGTGAAGGCACAGAGGCACACACCGAGGGCCTAGCAGGAGAGAAGAGACACTCAAAATGGGGAGGGAGAGGATGGAAAAGAGCAAGAGATCCGCGGGACAGGGACATCCAGGCATTCCCACAGACGAGAGACTGGATGGGAAGAAGTGGAACAGGAGAGAGAAGGCCCAGAAGATGCAGGAGGAGAGGAGGGAGACAGACAGACGGGCTCAGCGTGGGTGTGGTGTTTCCTCTGATTTGTCTGAAGGTCACAGACACACTGCTGGGTTTTAAACCTAGTGCTGTCCTTCAATACCTAATTTGAAAAATGGATTCCATGGTTAGTTACTACTTACGACTCTTCAATCCCTTACATCAAAAGAAAGAAAGGAAAAAAGAAAGATTCCATTTGAGTGGGGAATAATCCGAGTAACCCATGAGGACAGAAATCACACCCGTCCTGCAGCCTCAACAAGAATGGTTATCACCACCAGGAATGAAATCCTTCAAAGCGAAACTGTGTTGGAAGTGTTGGAAGTGTGGCCGGCTCCACCCTGACCTTGCTCGGGGAGCTGGCTCCAACACCCAAATGCCGGGGCTACTTCAAGACATCTTTCTCCTGAAGACAGTCGCTCACTTTGGGACGCATTTGAATTAAAGCACCCATCAGAATACAAGTCCCGAGACTGCCCATCGGTCACAGTTTGCAGAACGGTCTCTTTCTACAGAATAGAAGCAATCCTATCCTTGGGCATTATCATCTAAAAACCCTACCTGTGTTCCCCTTGCGGAAGATCCTTCTGGCAGCCCTGACAACTTCTCACGTGGGGAACATCGGCTTACCCCCACCCCACCCCCCGGAGACCACTGCTGGCTAGCCGTACACCTTGCACTGGCCACGTGCACTGGCACCACCAGGGGAGGAGGGAAGCTCCGGGAAGCTGGGCCCTGCAGAGGACAGAAGGGCCCCTTCTGTCACGGTCTTCAAGGGCTGAATCCCGTGCTCAGGGGCCGCCTGAATGGAGAACTGTGAGCAGCCCTGGGTCAAACACTTTTGTGGAATTCTTTCTAAGAGCAATGCGTACGGGCCAAGAAACAACAAAAACTTCCTTCCTGCCCGTTTCTTTACTCTTCTCGCTGCCAGCCAGCGACTTCTGCTCAGCCAGAGCTCCCAATCGGCTGTGGCTTGGAAGCTTTTCGCTTTCAAGCCCAGACTGGCTCAGGCAACAGGTGCCGCCAGGGCAGCGGCCGCTCTCCAACCACTTCCGGCAGCCTTGTTGAGGCCTCTGAAGACGACACAGCTATCACCTGGGGGTGAGGGCACTAACGAAAGCCCCAAACTCGCAGAATTCACTCAGAGCCATCCCAGGTCCATTATACACCTAATCAGCTAAACTAAAAAACAGGGGTTCTCGCCTTAATTCTGCAGTAGTGATTACACGTGGCTTGCAAAATGGCTGAAATGCTATTGATATCGTTGCTTTGAAACTATACAGGTGTTACTCTTAATTCACAATGCTTTGAAGCAGGTAAGTGCTTTGAAAATACAACAATGAAGAGTTGTAGCATTAAGGTTTGATTTGCACCTAGTGATCGGTATGTCTCTCCTAACAGTAGCAATTGAAAAAAAAAAAAAAACCTCAGCTTTAGAATTCCACATTAGAATTCTAGGTTGTTGTTTGACTTCTGAATTCAATGCACTGTGCCACAAGCCAGACTGCTCTATGTTATGTACATTTAATGTGTACCCGAGGAGAAGAAATTACTAGCACTATTGAAGAGATTGCAAAATTGCCACAGTTACTGCTTAGAAATACTTATTTCCCTCTCTCCTTTCTTAAAGTATATATTACAACTCTCCCATAACTTAATGCGAACGAAGTAAATTCATTTCTTCTCACATCTTAAAGCAAAGGTATCTTTGTTTACATGCGAGAGTAATAGTTCTAGAATAATACCCTGGCCCTATGAGCCAGTTCTTTATATTAGGATGTGATAATGAAACAATGTTATAGAAAGAACCAGAGAGACCTACGCACTGGCACTGACACGAAATCCATTTGGAAGTTTTTTCTCTTGTAAAAGATATCTAAGATAGAGAATGGGACTGACGGGTGAAATGACTCAAAAAAGTGGGATTCTGTTCGCTAGAGGGGAAAAAAAAACCAAAGCCATTCTATTGCAAGATACAGATCAAAGGTTAAAAGGCAAATTATACTACATTTAGAGAATAAAAATGTAGTAATTCTCTATCCTCCCTACGGCCCGTATGCAAGTGCGAACACACACTTTATGTTGGCCATAGGAAAAAACCTCATGGAAAAACCACAGACTACGAATGACTGAAAAGCCCCCTTTCCCTTTTCCAGTCTAATCATTTGGCATCTCTGAATGTGGTCCAGATTTAGGCTTGAACCACCCAAGAGCGTCATGCTGTCTGTGTAAAGTGTGCGACAATACCTCTCAGTAGGACGTTGTTGCAAGGCTAGCTAATTTTAAATCTGGTATGAGTAATACAGTCAAACCTAGTTAGTATGTGAGAAAGTCGTTGCTAACGCGGAGTGAGAGGATGTGATGTCACAGCATGAGCAGTCCCTGGTTGTCCCGTTGTCGGAAAACGTAGTGCATAGATCCAAGTTTCTATTCCAGGTCTCGGAAGCTCAGGGCTGAGCCTTTCACTTCTGCTGGGCGGCCTGGAAGGCCTTCAGCTCCACCTGGTACCACTCCGGGGCTTCAGGCCCACTCTTCCCCGGGGGGCTGTGGTCGTAGCCGTAGGCCACGGTGAGCTCCTCCTCGGCCTCCACGGCTCGGAGCGTGCGGATGCATTTGATGGGCCCGAAACGGGGGTGGACAAACCTGGACATTAAGATGCACACGGTTATTCCTGGGGCGGATCGGGAGCTTAGAAGCAAAGCCTGCGGGGGGTTGCGGGGTGGTGAGGGGGCAGGAATCGCCCAGGAGCTCTCCCCTGGCCACCCTGGGGTAGGTTCGCAAGCGTGGCCAGCAGCAGCTTCACCTTCCTGCTGCTAGACATGCTATGCTGCTAGACCTGCTGACTCGGTGTCTGCATTTTAACAACTCCCCCAGGTGATTCACACGCACGTTCAAGTTTAAAAAGCACGGCTCCATCTTCCTCTTTGAGCATATCTGGCACTCTGTTTATAAACCAACAACATGGACAACAACAAAAAACCTGGACTTAACGAGAAATTGGATGTAGCCCGGCCAGGAGGCGTTTCAGTCCCCCTGGCCGGTGGTGGCCTCAGGTTACTGGCAGCGCCTTGTGGACAAGGCTTCACTTGGGCACTGTGCGAGGTGTAAGGAAGGGCCCCGTGGGCTTTCCTATGTCGAAAAACTGGATTCCACCCTGTACAGACAGAGGAAGTATTATTTTCTAGCACCAAAGTAGATGAAGACTTCTTTCCAGGAGCGAAGCCTAGACCTCTCTGCCAACCTGCTTTCTAACTATTTCCCCATGAAGCATCTTGTGAAGGGAGCGTCTTGGAACCCGAGGCAGGGCTAACACTCTCAACTGTGTTCCTATGCCAGAGGCTCCCAATCTGGTTCACCCCTCCAGCCCCTTTAGGAGACGGGGACACAGGTAAGGAATAGATTTAGCTCACCTAACAGCTTCTGAAACCCAGAAGGGAAATACGTAAGTCATGGCCAGAAAAGAAATCCACTTTATATGCATCTGGTCAAATCAGTCTCATTCATTTATAGTCACATTTTGAGCAAAGGATATTGAGATGCCACAGGAAGAAGCTTCCAGGCCCTAGGTGAGATCGGGATACAGGGCGTGACAGGAAGTACCTGGCTGGTTCCCTCTATGGGTGGTGGGGAAAGAGTGTGCCTGTGGTTTAGGAACACCTTCTATGTGGAAGACGAAGGAACAAGCTCACCCCCCCACTCCAAGGGGCCTCCATGTCCACCCCCCTTGGGTGTCATCTTTCCTGGAAAGCACACTTGACCTGGGGTCAGAGACCTTGGCCTGAGTCCTGGTTCTGCACATTATTCCTGCCCCCTCTCAGAAAGCCCACTTCTGTATCTCTGACTCTCACCTTCCTCATCTACAGATTCACTAATACTAGCAATCCTAATGGTGTAAGAGTTGTCAGGGTGACAAAACAAGGTTCCCTATACAAAGCACCTCACGGGGCCGGGCACAAAGTGAGCTGCTGCCAGTGATGGGATGAGCACGTCTGTGTGTGTGTGTGCACTGGTGCAGAATTCTCATACTGTGCTCCATCACAGACACCCCTGCACCAGGGATCTGGGAAGTCCTTATTAAAACTTGGGGCACCCAGGTGGCTCAGTTGGTTGGGCATCTGGCTCTTGGTTTTGGCTCATATCATGAGATCTCGGGGGCCTGGGATCGCACCCCATATGGGGCTCCCCACACAGCGGAGGGACTGCTTGTGTCTCCCTCTTTCCCAGCTCGTGCTCTCTCTTTCCAATAAATATATCTTTAAAAAAATAATACAATCATGGGGTGCCTGGGTGGCTCAGTGGGTTAAGCCTCTGCCTTTGGCTCAGGTCATGATCCCAGGGTCCTGGGATCCAGCCCCACATCAGGCTCTCTGCTCAGCAGGGAGCCTGCTTCCCTTCCTCTCTCTCTCTCTCTGCCTGCTTGGGATCTCTGTTTGTCAAATAAATAAACTCTTCAAAAAAAATAATAATACAATCACAACTCTGTCTCTAAATTAAAATATTGCATTAAAAAATAATATCCTTGAAGCGGAGCTCCAGCTAAACTTCTTACGCACTGACAGAATTCCCTGAGAAGCCCAGGACTTCTGGTACAATCCTCTTTTACTTTCATTTTTCCGCTTACTCTCATTTTCAGAGGGTAGAAAAAGGACAGACTGAAAAGAAGGCCCTTCATTTCAGGTGCCAATTCTCCCAGGTGGCACGGGGGCACAGTGCTTAGGGACACTTAGTCGCTGTGGCTGGGAGCTCCGTGGTTCCGGTCTGTGATGGGGGACAGGGAGGACAGGACCAGAGGCTGCCCCGCGGAGATCCTGGGAGGCCTGAGTGAGAGAACTCAGGAGAAGCCATTAGTCGGACACAGGCCTAAAGGTCCCAGTGCATGCCAGCAGCACCATGAGGGGTCAAAGCAAACCTCTGCCCCCCAGTGCTTTGGACCCTTGTGACATATCACCGCTATGGACGATGAGGGCAGTAGTGCGTGTCTGCTTGTCCATTGGATTTTGTAGCAGACTACTGCTCATACCGGGATATTGTTTTGCCGATGTTAAAGTGTGCAGAATGATACCAATAATTCAAGAAGCAAATGAATATCATGGATCAGTACCTGATTTTTATATTTTGCTTTTCAGGGAGTCTTCTCACTACCCCATATAACCAATTGTTTGCACTGGGCTGGAAGGAAATAACCCCAAGGAACCTGGGGACCTGATTTTGAACAACTGATTCCCTCCTTTGCTCCCATGCATCCTTCTTTTTGGTGAGAAAAACCATATCCTTGCAGCAAAATCACAGAACTCATTTGTTTTAAAAGAGTAGTTTTTAAGTAGCATGTGTTACTGTTAGTTACCACCGCTTTAAAAGACCATTGGGAAGCTGTGTGCAAGCCTGGAATGATGCTTTGGCCTAATTCACACTGGGCACAAAAGCCTTGGATTTAATAACAGTGTCAGTTTCATTTCACATGACACATGTCCTTTGCCATCTCTACCTGCCCTTTCAACAGAAGTCGGAGCTGCAGTACTCGGTGCTGGCTGCCAAGGAGAGCAAGGCACTGCCAGGACCATTTCCAAGCCATCTCAGGGATGCGAGGAGGGACATTCAAATCCTGGCAATTTTCCTACAGATTAAATGCACATGATCGGATCCTGCTCCTGTTAACAAGCAAGAGACGGTTGGGGGTGGGGGGACTGTGAGCTTATAACTGAGCAGAAAAGGTGGCAACATAGCCACCTGGCTCCCAGGGGGAACAGGCATTTTCTGGCCAAGCTAAGGGGATCAGTGACAATGGTCCAAGGAGTGCCAACTGTACTCTTCAAGGAATAGTCAGGGATGCTTGACTTTGGAAGGAGAACATTCAGGGGGCATAGGAAAGCTCCTGAAATATTTGTAGGGCTACAATGTCGAAGAGAGACTGGGATAGTGCATAGGGAGATATTTAGGGCAAAGGGCTGGATGTCACAGGGAAACCCATTTGGGCTTCCTAAAAAGAACATTTTAATCATCAGAGCCTGAGAGCTAATTTCATAATATCTATGTCAGCCTGTCCAGATAGCTGCCTTCGTGGATAACAGCAACTTCCCCATCAGCGGAGGTCTACAAGAAGTCAGCGAGCTGCTGGAAGGGGAGGTTTAAATTCTGAGAGGTAGGACTATTTGACTTTTTAAAAGTCTTCGAAAGATAGCTTTGTTGAGATGCAACTCAACAAATGTATACCCTAAAATTCACCCACCTGAAGCATACAATTCAGGGGGTTTCAGGTGGACAACCATCACATTATCTAATTTTAGTACACTGAGCTACCCTCAAAAGAAACCCCATGCTCATTAGCCATCAGCTCCATTTCCCTCCACTAGTCCACCCCCAGCCCAGGACAAGACCCATTCAATAGCCCAAATTTCGCTGTAAGAGGCAAGTCATCTCACTAGACTCACCCACTATGGGGTCTTATGTGACTGGCTTCTCGCACTTAGCACAGTGCAAGGCCCATCCACACTGTAACATGCCTCAGTATTTTTTTTCCTCTTTATTGTCAAGTCATGGGGACTCTGATTTAATCAGTCTTTTCCAACACCAAGAACTTGTGCTCTAGGCTTAGCATTTTCTTTTCTTCCTTCCTTTCACAAACATCAAAAAGTTCCTGAGTCTCCACAGTGCAGAATAATTTTAATGTTTCTAATCTTTCAAATAACACTATCTTTAATTTTCCAGAGTGAGGCCATCTAAGGACAAAATAGCATCCACGAACAGCAGCCAGGAAGTGTGGTTTGCAGAGCATTTCTACCCCTCCAAGCGCTTTGCCATCTCAGAGCCTACCAAGGCCAGGGAAGAGGTTGTTTAAATTCTGAGTGTCAAGTCCTAACCTCAAGGCCTCTGGGGGAGGAGCCTCAGGAACCCGGAGGGAGTGGCCTTCCCCGTGACACGCCCCCACCCGGTTGCAGGGCCCCTTTAGATGGGGTCCGGACCCACCCTGGCACTCGCTGTCATACTCACATATCATAGATGCAGTTTGGAGTGAAGGAGTGATTGGCCTTGTGTCCCAAGGAGGCACAGTACTTGGACACGTGGTTGTAGGGCTCAGGCACATCAATGACCGTTTCTTCGTCCAGGGAGAGGGTATTCCCATTAAGGGCCCAGTCTCTGCTGTCCACCTGCAGGAAACAAGAAAGCGAACGTTAGAGAGGGCCTTTCTCCCCCAATCTCAGAGCACATCAGCGACATTCACTCACTCCCCCTTACGTTGCGCGGTGTGAGCACCATATGCGTGAGAAGAACCCAAGGCACCCCTCCCCATCGACGGTGCAAGAACCCTCTGCGGGCAGCTCAACTTACTCCCTACTTACCTTTCCTCCTCTTAGGTGAAAAAAAGGACCTAAAAAGTCCCTGACAAAGACACGCAAAAATATAACCAGATATCCCTAAGCAGTTTTTTTCTTCACTGCAGGCTACGACCTGTTACCTCTAAAGCCCTCCAGCACCAAACTCAAGTTTTTACACATCCAGTTGTTTCTTCAATAGCCCAAACAAAGTGGAGTTTTAGCCACTTTGTGGGGACTCTTGCTGGGAGACGTGACCCCATGTCTGCTAGCAGATTAGACCCAGCCCAGCGCCACAAAGCCCCCAGACTGTCTCGTCCTTTAGAGCTCTGTGGCCCAGAGACTCCTCAGCCTACGTCACCTAGACATGTCAGCCCCCTCTCCAGCCTGCTCTTTCCTGGGAGTCCTTTGCCCCCATCCTGCTCCAGACAGTGGCCCCTGGGCCATAAGCCGCTGGACCATCTCAGGCTGGAGAGCCTCCCCTCTCTCACCTCCCTGTCCAAGCCCGGCCCTGTGTCAGGGAAGCCTGCTGTGTGTGACTGCCTCCTGTGGTGGGATCTGGGCTCTGACCAATCTTCAGGTCCCTGGAAGCCCTACCGTGAAGAAGACGAGGCAAAAGAAGCAAGGAAGAACATCATTTGGAACCGGAACCATGAGGAATGCAAAGCTGTGCTTCAAGCAGAGTCCCTCACCTTTGTGACAAGTGGGGGATCCATGGGGACAGTGTCCCCCACTCCCAATGTGTGCTCTCATCTACAATAGCACTCACTCTCTGCAGGCACCAACAGATTCCCTTCTTCAAACCACTGCCCCACTCCAACCCATACCCCAGCATCTGCTGATGTCAGCACAGCAGGGTTTTTTTTGGAGCAAATAGGATTATGTTAAACATTTTAAATATTAGAGAGTGCACGTGGAGCGGCAGAGGGAGAGGGACAAGCAGACCCCTGCTGAACAGGGAGCCCCACGTGGGGCTCAATCCTACAACCCTGAGATCATGACCTGAGCTGAAACCAAGAGTCGGAGGTTTAACTGACTGAGCCACCAGGAGCCCCTAGGATCACATTTTTATACAGACCTGTTGACTCTCAGAAGTGTACTGCCTCTCTTGCCCCTAAATTACAATTACGCTGTTATTTGTATCTGATTTTCATTCAATAAATACTTACTGATTGCCTCTCATATGTCAGGCACTATTTTAGGTGTAGGGGATACAGCAGTGATGAAAGTGAAAAAAATCTTCACAGATCTTAATATTCCAGCCCTGTCATATGGTACTGATATATGGTACTTGGTACCATCTACTTTTTTTTTTTTTTTTTTTTAGATTTTATTTATTTGACAGTGGTCACAAGTAGGCAGAGAAGCAGGCAGAGAGTGAGAGGGAAGCAGGCTCCCTGCAGAGCAGAGAGCCTGATGCAGGGCTTGATCCCAGAACCCTGAGATCATGACCTGAGCCAAAGGCAGAGGCTTAACCCACTGAGCCACCCAGATACCCCGGTACCATCTACCTTATGTTGCCATTAGTTATGTATTTTTCTTATCTCCCCAACAGAATCTAAAGATTTGTTTATTACTTTGGAGCGAAAGGGAGGAAGAGCAGAGGGCGAGGGAGGGAGAATCTCCAGCAGACTCCCCACTGAGCATGGAGCCTGACGCAGGGCTGTGTCCCATGACCCTGATGACCCCAAGCTGAAACCAAGAGTCTAGCTGACTGCACTACCCCAGCGCCCCTCCCTGACAGGATCTAAATTTCTTGGAAGGCAAGGAAGGGGCCCCATTCGTGTCCATGGCACAGCATAGCGAGTCTTGCCGGGAGACAGATTCTGCTATTTGCCAGCCCGCTTGCACTCTGCTGGTTACTGTAGTTGTGACCTCGGACAAAGAGCTCACCCCGCTTCCTGGACCAGCAGCACTGCAGACACAGAGGTCTGGCCATCACCGGGGGGTACTGTACTGTGTGCCAGACCATGGCTCAGTTTGAGGGCCTCGCCATCTTTGTACGATGGCTGTGAACGGGCAAAAACTTGATTATTTCACGGCATTTCCCCTGTAGTATTCCACAGCAGTAAGTGAAAAGGGGAAGTACATGAATGAGGGATATGAGCAATAAGTCCACGTCCCATTTGTTTAATGCAAGTGGGACCAGAAAGAGACTACAAGCCGTCTCAAGCAGTCGACTTTTTGCCCTTGAGTGGACATGTAAGGCAGTTTATTGTGACGCGAAGAAGCAAAAACAAAAACATCTCAGAATTCTGGAAAATACATCAAAGATTGTATTTTAAAAGCAAGAGGTGAGAGGAGCCTTGGTGGCTCAGTGGGTTAAGCCCCTGCCTTCGGCTCAGGTCATGATCTCAGGGTCCTAGGATCGAGCCCTGCATCAGGCTCTTTGCTCAGCGGGGAACATGCTTCCCTCTCTCTCTGCCTCTCTGCCTACTTGTGGTCTCTGTCTGTCAAATAAATAAAATCTTTAAAAAAATAAAAATAAAAGCAAGGGGTGATTATTCTTTAACTTTTTATTTTCGGCTTTTTGGGCAACAGAATCTTTCCTGCCTGGATACAGGTTACTGTATGACTTTTGCAAATACAGAAGTAGGGGGGCCTTCTTATAAAGGCCTCTGTGCAAGATCATAAATTAATTACTGATAGAATCCAACTGGATCTCAATTTTTCAGACCCTGGGTGTAGTACAGTACAAAGCAATTGCTGTCTTCTTGATGGGCGCCATCCCACTTTCTAGAAAATAGCTGTGAAACTTAAAAGAGACCCCAGAGAGTTCCCGTGTCCCTCCTGCCATATGAGGCTGCAGTGAGAAGAGAGCCATTCATGAACCAGGAAGTGATTTCTGACCAGACACCACATCTGCAGACACACTGATCTTGATGTCCAGCCTCCAGAACTGTGAGAAATAAATTTCTGTTGTTTACAAGCCACCCAGTGTATGGTATTTAAAAAAAAAAAAAAGATTTTATTTATTTATTTGAGAGAGAGGCAGACTGCGAGAGAGACAGAGCGAGAGAGTACGCAGGGGGAGCAGCAGGCAGAGGGAGAGGGAGAAGCAGACTCCCCCTGGCCCTCTGGCAGGAAGCCTGACATGGGTCTCGAGCGTGGGACCCTGGGATCATGACCTGAGCTGAAGGCAGGCGCTCAACCAACTGAGCAACCCAGACACCCCAGTGTGTGCTATTTTTGCTCTAGCAAAGACAACTGCTGTAGACAGTATCTCATCAATTTTACAAAAAAAGACTGTGTATTCCTTCATACTTCTTGCAAATACTAAAAGGGGCTAACAGGAAAATTAAGGGTGTTTGAAACCAAGCCCTGTAACCAATCAAGTTGATTCTCCACTTCGACCCCACTCACCTCTTGGTGTGTAATCCGGACTCCATTATAAAAAGACATAACAGTGTTAGGTCCCACCGCTACCTTTGAAAACAGTCCTTCTCCAGCACTAGAAATGAGCGATTCAGCAACATAAACCCTAAATAGAAAAAAGGGCCAAATCACTGTCCTTTTCATTTGATATGTCACTATATCAACCACCAAAATACCAGTACCGCTAATGAATCTGAAGCATCGGTTCACAGAAATCCAGTGAGGAAGGGAGGGAGGGAGCATGAGACGTTAAACCACAGTATTTGGCACTGGAAACTGAAGAACTCGTACTCCTGTATCTTTAAGGGTGTGTTTAAAATCCTCTCTCCAATATGGGTATTATTCTACACAGCTGGCCCTTGAAAAACATGGGTGTGAGCTGCAGGCCACTTACATGCGGATTACTTACAGTACTGAAAATGTCTTGTCTCGCTTCCTCATGACTTTTCTTTTTTTTTTTTTTTTAAAGTTTTATTTTTAAGTAATCTCTCCACCACATGGGGTTCCAACTCACAACCCCAAGATTAAGGGCTGCATGCTCTGCTGACTGAGCTGGACAGACACACCTCCCCCCTTGTGATTTTCTTAATAACATTTTCTTTTGTGTCTCTGACTTCACGGTGTGTAACATGTATCACATACAAAATACGTGCGACTCAACTGTTTATGGTATCGGCAAGCCTTCCAGTCAACAGTAGGCTCTTAGTAGCTAAGTTTTTGGGGACTCCAAAGTTACACGTGCATTTTCAACTGCACAGGGGAGGGGAAGGGGTTGGTGCCCCAACCTCTGTGTTGTTCAAGGTCTCACTGTATTCAGAAAGTGCTTGATATCAGGTTTTTTTTTTTTTAAACTTACATTTTTAGGGACTGAGTATTTTTACCATCTTCCTGGATAAGTAAACCATTTCCAAAGTAATTAAAGCTGTACCCAAGTTTGCCAATGCCAAACAGGAGGGAAAGACTGTTTCAACTTAGCCCCAAGACGAATCTTTCACACGAAAGTTAATAAAACATATCCAATAAGCACTTTCCAACAGAAGAGTTTATCATGGGTCTAGCAACTACAGCCCCAGACCCACATCTGGCAGCTGCGCCTTTTTGTAAATGAAGTTTCATGGAACACAGCCACCCCTATTTAGTTAGTGTTGTCTATTGCTGCTTTGGGGAGACAGAAGCAGAGCTGAGCAGTTGCAACAGAGACCCACAAAGTGTGGCTCTGTACAGAAGGAGTCTGCAAATCCCTGGATTCACAGGAAGACAGCGCTCATGATTACTGAACCACATTTAATAGGAGAGTATGTGTGTGCCTCGTCAACAGCTACATCAGTTCTCTGGGCGCTGGGCTGTAATCACTTTGATGGAACTGGTCATCCCTAATATGTGTTACATGGATTGTCTGCTTCTCCTGTGGACTACAGAGGACTGCATTATTGTTTCCGACTCTTTCCTCCTTCCCTATGGTAGAATTATACGTCCCGGTACTTTGCTGCTAGACCTTGTGGTGCTCCTTTGGAGTGGGGAGACAACGTACCCCTGCCTGGATCCCTCTGGCCTTGGCCGTAGGATCTACTTTGCTACTTGAACATGGGCAGGAGGACTACATGCCAGGACTCGGGTGGTAAGATACATGGTGAATTTCTGCCAGCTTCCTTGAGTTTCTATTCATCTCCAAGGGCAGAAGATGCCCCAGGGGGGCTGTTGCTCCTTTAGCTGGAGTCTTGGAACACAGACGTGTGAAATAGACCTGAACCCAACTTGAAATCTGGAGTCTAGCCTTGTTGAGCTGAGCCAAGAGGAGTCAAGTCGAGCCCAGTCGGAAGGAGCTGAAGCTCGGCTAACCTACAGAACCATGAGTGTAAAATAAAATGTGCGCATTCATAAACCACTGTGAGTTTTGAGGGCATCCTTATATATCTTCATCACGACGACAGTAACAAAAAGGACCGACACACAGGATGGTTGTGCTACTGTGTTTTAGGGCTAACAAGAGACCAAACATTTCCCTTTGTAAACAGACCAGGGCTCTGTATCAAAAAAGAGGCCATTCATTCATTGTGACATTGTGGTGTGAGCCCTGTCAGTTTGACCAGAGAAGAGGCCCATTTTTCAGATGGGAACAGGACAGGAAGTGAATGGAAGTCACGCTTTGCGAGCCATGCTTACGAAGAGCGAGGCAAAGAGAGAACTATCTGCTGAGGGCTCTCTTCCTCATGAACAGGCCAGTTGCTGGGGGTAAGAATCTCGGGCTGAGTACTAGGGAAAGCCACACCCACAACGGCCAGCTGGAGTTTAGAGAAGATGGAATGGAGCGGGACTTGACACTTGGGGAGTGAGCTTATCGAATCAGAAGCCCGTCATTTGTAAGCTGGAAGCTTGTTAGGTTTCTTATAGTCTTTCCTTCACTGCTGTTCTCCCTTCGTAAATCAAGAAATTGTCTAGCGTTCGAGACCACCTGTGGCTGGGCTGAGCAAAGGAGGCATTCTGGTTCCTGCCCAGGTCAGAGGTTTAAGGAGTCTGAAATGCTCCCCTAGAGGCCAGCATGTGGCTGCAGCATCAACTGTACCAGGGCCCCAAGAAAGGGGACATCAGGCTTAGAGGGCTCTCTAGACGTAGATGTTTCCTCTGGGACTGACCCACGGCCGTTCCGTGCTTTCTGGGTGGAGAAACTCTCTCACAGGATTCCATACAAGCATAAAAACACTCTTCCTTGGACTCTATGGATATTTTCTTCTGCTCAGAGGGCTACAAAGGAGGGTTGGTTCCCACCACGAGGGTTATTTAACTTCCTGTAAACAGGTAAAAAGTTACCTCTCTGATTCATATGGATCTGGAAGAAGAGCACGGGTAGAAATGCAGGATGACGTCGATTTGTCAAAGTGGTACACCGAACCTGAAAAGCAAGAGAAAATCTCAATCTAGAGATTACCAAGTTAGGGAAGAGCTTTCAAAGCAGGAGTTAAATAACGAAAACTGTTATTCAAGTTACATCGACGAGGATAAACTCTTCAATATAAACGCATGGTCTTGAGATTTGCATTTGAGTTTATTTTTAGGTCTTAGTGAACAGCCCTCAGGCTTATCTCTTAAAATCCCATTTTTGGCCTTTAAATTTTCTTTCTTCACATGGTTTACAAAGTGCTTATGCAATTAAAATTTTTTTAAAAAATTTTTTATATATTTATTTGACAGAGAGAGAGAGATCACAAATAGACAAAGAGGCAGGCAGAGAGAAGGGAGAAGTAGGCCCCCTACCAGGCAGAGCGCCCAATGTGGGGCTCGATCCCAGGACCCTGAGATCATGACCCAAGCTGAAGGCAGAGACCCAACCCACTGAGCCACCCAGGTACCCCGCAATTAAAAAATTTTAATCAAGAACCTGCTTTGTCATGAAATTTTGAGATCTCTCTGGTCAGATCGGGTTGGAAGATGGTTTTAGAGTTTTCTTTGGTTTTCTTCCTACTAGACACCCTTCTGTAGATTCCAACCACCCAGCCCTGGCAATTGTCCCCTTCACTAAAAATAAACATTCGCCTCCCCAGAATTAAGAACAGAACTGCTTTTGATAAGGCAAAAACAAAGTCTTCTTATTTCTATAAAGGTAGTTCAGAAGCCAATCAGTAATTTATTCCAGAAACTAAGGCACACAACTGTTCTAGAATTAACACTGGTTCTCTGCAAAGGGTTAGCCTCCGAGAATCTTCCCAGAGCACAATGAAGATATCGTGCTCTAATCCCTCCTAAGAAACACATTTTAGAACCAAAGGTTTACTGCTTTTAGGCACTAAGGCATTACAAATCATCACATTAAGCAACTCCTCCAAGGTTACCAGGTCCTTCTGGTTTTTGTTTGTTTGTTTGGTACAATCACAAAACCCAAATCAGTGCCTCAAACTAAAAGTTGAAAAAGCGAGCCAGATCAGGGGCACCTGGGTGGCTCAGTGGGTTAAGCCTCTGCCTTCGTCTCAAGTCATGATCTCAGGGTCCTGGGATTGAGCCCTGCATCGGGCTCTCTGCTCAATGGGGAGCCTGCTTTTCCCTCCTCTCTCTGCTTGCTGATGTGCCTACTTGAGATCTCTCTCTCTCTGTCAAACAAATAAATAAAATCTTAAAACAAAACAAAACAGAAAAAGGAATCCAGATCAGTCAGTGTCTAGCTAGGAAACAGACCATTTGCATATTTCGAAGAGAGGATTTCACTCAGGGAATTGGTTCTACGGAGCACAGAGGAATTGAGAAGCCAAAGGCACCAGTGAGGAACCCAGAAACTGGCAGGAGCTTGCAGCCAGGTAACCCTAAGCTGGAGGGACAAAGGTGGAGGTGGTGTGTGGGTCTGGAGAGCTGGGGTATACCTGGCTAAGGAAGCTGGGATGTTGGGGGGAACCTTCCCGGTGGCAGATGGAATCAGGAGACAGGCCCCTGCTGGACACAGAGACAGCTTCTCCCTGATGCCTTCCCTCTCTGTGCCCCGGGCCAGTGCCTCCTTGTGGACAAACCCAGACAGAAGCCAACGCATAAGCGCCTAGGAAATGTGGCCTGCAAGGGGCAGAAGCCCCCCACCATAAAAGCAGGGCAGCAGAAGGCCGAGAAATGCATTGGGGGCCAACTGGTAACGGACCAACGCATAATCCATTAAAGGAAGTCAGCTGACAAAAGAAACAACCCACATTTTTAAATGAAACTTTTCTGTGAAATACTTGTTCTACTGTGAAGAAAATCTCTGAACTCCCCCTTTCCTTCCTTAAACTAAAGCTGTCATCACAAAGGTCCCATGTGCCAGCTATACGGAAAGCCCCACGTTAGGGATGGGGCAGAGGCAAACGGGAAAAGCATCCCGGGCTGCTTTCAAGGGGCTGATGCTGTCTTTTCCAACACACCCTGTCCCTTCCTGTTTTTCTGCCACTGGCCAATGCTCCGGGCCAATGGAGCATACCTTTTACGTTTCCTCCTCTCCTCTGTAATTTACCACGTCCTTTGGCCAGAATCCATTCATTCCCTCGACCGACATTAATTCTAAGGGGCAAGCCAAGGCTTAGGACGGCACAGGAATTACCAGAGAAAGGAGTTCCTTTGTGGAGAAGGTGAAGAGATGAGGCAAGAAGAAAACCCAGTGTGAGCCCACCATGACCAGTTCTCAGGAAAATAACTCTCTGAGATTATCATCCTCACTTCCCAAAATCTGTCGCTTACTCACACCAAGAGGAATGCAAAGAGAACAATAACTTCTCTTAGGCTGTTGTATACTTGGTGCCAATAGCTGTGTTTTATAATGAAGAAACAGATTCCAAAGGGATACATAACTTGCCCAAGACCTTACTATGGTAAATGTTAACACTGAAACCCAAACCAGGTGACTCTCAAGTTCACGGCTTTTACTGCTAAAACATGCTACCACTTCTGAAGTTTTAAAATGGGCATCGCCCATTGGGACCCTCCCCTGGCCCAGAGCCCCTCACTTCTAAACACGGCAGCACTGTCTCCGTTCAGAACTCATGTGAAGAGCACAGAGAGTAGAATTTGAAGTGCGAAGATTACTGTTTCACTTAAAAAAAAAAAATCTTTTCATTTTGGAAGGCTTTTAAACTTATAGAGAAGTTGAAAAGATAGTACAGGGCACCCCAATACTCCTCACAGTTTCTTGTAATGATAACTCCTTAAGTTACATGGTATGTTTGTCCAAATTAAGAAACCAACATAGCTATGTTACTATTAACTAAGCTTCAGACTTTTTTTCGGATTTCACCAGTTTTTCCACTAATGCCTTCTTTCCGTTCCAGGATCCTATCCAAAATCCCTCACTGCATTTAGGCTGCCTCAATTTTTAACTTCAAAAAAACAAAACCCGAGACATTTAAAACAACCAAGTTGGACCTAAGTGTAAATGCTAGATTTCCTATTTTTGGACATTCTCCTCTGGAGATTCTCCTTTGGATCACAAAGAGCTAAATATTATTTAGAACGATTAATGCATAGATTTATTCTCTTCTCTCCTTCTTTTCTCCGTATAACCTAATTTAGGATTAGACACACAGGCTTATCTTGCTTTCAAGGAATCAGACCAATTTAAACATTTTGTTTGTTATGCTACCCAAAATACAAAATCCTGGTTTTTCTCCTTGTTTTTTTTTCTCCCAGACTTTCTACAGCAAATAATTTTATACTCAGAAAAAAAATGCTTAGTATACCATACTGTATTTCTAAAAGGAAATAGGATTTTTTTCTAATATGGATTCCACCGGACTCACTCATGTATCCATCACGTGCCCCGTGGAGATACTGGGCTCTGAAGGAGGCAGGGGATACCAACATGGATTTATCTTTCCCAACCAGAGCTCAGGCTGAATCAGTTTTACAATTTGTAACAACCCAGAGATTTACCTAATTTGATTCTTTAATATCATTAAGCTGTATTTCAGTTTTTTCTGAGATCTAACCTTTTGAAATTCACCAAATTTCTGCTATCATCTCTTTGCTTTTTCCTTGTCTCAGAATTATACAGCTATGCCTTTATCCTGACTTTTTAGCATCTGCTACTGAAACGCATGGCATCTATTTCCCCATCTCATTGTTATTTGGCTTGGCTGTGTGATCTGCTTTGTGCAGTGAAACGTAGGTGAACGTGACATGGTGTCCATTCCAAGCTAAGCTTTCAGAAGCAGCACAGGTGTCTACTCATGCACTGGCTTCCTGGGACCCACCTGGGAAAATCTTGACCCAGGTCACCAAAGTCCCTTCAGACTGGGCCCCAAAATTAAGACGTATAAGGTATAATAAGATAAGAAGCCTCAAGTCCAAAAGCCATGTCCAGCCCAGCCCAGCCCAGCCCAGCCTAGACCAGCTATAGTACAGCTTGTCAGCCAACCTGTATGTGAGGTATTGACATGTCTATTATGCAGCAAGGCTTTTAATACATGATTCAAGTGGTCTAGACAAAGAAATTCATTTCTCTCAAATATGCCCTAACAACCTGCTTTGGAATTAGAGCAACTCATCTGAAGCAGATCTGACTTACTTCCCGGCACCAGCTCAAAGTGAGGTCTTCCTTCTTCAGTGGACATAAGGGTAGCCAGTTTTCCCTCTATCATCTCTCCATCAATGAATTTTCCATAAAGGGCTGTCCTCTCATCAGGGTACACATAGGCTATCTTCTCTCCAGTCATCTCCCCGTCTTCATTTACTTCTCCCACAAGGCTGCCTCCATCCTGACAGGAGAAACCAAAAGCCAGAAAACATTATATGTAGTATTTATCCACAGGACATGACTTCAAGGAATTTTTCTTGCGTACTGCCATCATTGATAGTGCTAACATGACAGTTGAAGAGCTCAAAGCTCAAAGTGAGTGAGAAAAACATGATGCATACCTCCCCAGCCAGCCCTATACAAATAAACTGCTAGAAGTTACACACACAGAAGCACAGAAGCCCGATTTAGGGAGTCAGAGACCGAGCCCCACTTTTTAATCCTGACAAGTTATCAACACTCTATTTTGGTTCATTATCTAAGAAGCAAGTGCACTGTACTTGTAATATTAGTTACAAAATATTAAAGGAGGTGTAACTATGTGTTAAACCACACCCAACATCATGAGGAGCTAGAGCAAGATGGTTTTACCTGCTGTTCATACCATCTCATTTCTCCATGTGGAATTTTTGGATTTCAGGTCCATTAGGAAAATCTTTAGTTCAAATGTATCTAAGAGTTAATTTAGTGAATGTGAGTAAAGAGTGTTGTCTGCATGTCCTAGGAGATAAACAAAAGGACTGTAGTCACTGCTGTTTTGAGAATCCTACACTGTCACTTTCTATGGCATTACAAGGAAAAGGGAAAAAAAAAATCAACTAAATTTGATTCCCTCCCCCATCACCTCTTTCTTCCCACTTTCCTTTCTTTACTGCCCCCTTCTGTCTCCTTCCAGGAGAGAAGCCAGCTGCATTTTCTGCTTAACTGTCGCTTGCTTGCATTCCTAAGAGTCATTAAATACTTTAGGGCACAGGCTCTGATATAACTGTGCATCCTGGTAAGTGCTAGGGACACAGTAGGCGACCCATAAATGCTTTGAACTGAACTGGGATTACCAGTTCAATAATCTAATAAATAAGCTAATACACTATCAAAAAATTATTGAATCTAGGGTCCAAGCAAATTTCCTTTTTTCCTCCCCATGCAGAGGTCTTTATGGTATAACTGAAAATCTGAGACCTATGTGGGTTCAATATAACAACAGTAATGCCACGACATCTTCTAAAAGCTTGGTTATTTCTCCAACTCAAATTTCTAGAAACAGCTACTCAAAGTCAGTGGTGTAGGATGGCTTCTGGGTGATCTCAAATGCTGCTTACTGAGAGAGGGCAGGAATAAATAACACCAGGCCCATGATTTCTACAGCTCACCACAGTCTAATTGCTCTTTGGAGAAAAAGGGTCATGAATTTTAAAATGAACCACAGCACTTTCATAGAAAGAAAAACATTTGGCAGCATTTTTAACGCATAGAAAGTGCATTAGAGCTATCTAATTGCTCTCTTCCCAGAGTTAATTCTTAATAAGCCAGCATAAATGGGATGATACTTTCTGTAAGATCTGCCTTCAGGCTTTCAGTGGTGATTACTGAGCTGAAGGGTGTTAGCACACTTGTGCTCCTAACACGCCGTAACTAACATAAGCCACTGTCACTCCTTATTAGTGCAGAATTCTGTCTTTCTAGGCTCTCACATTTTTTTTTCCTTAAGTACTTTAAACTTCTGGTCAGGGAGGTGGTGAATGTATTTGTCTAGTATGATAAAGCAGAGATTCTTCTTTTATTTTCAAAAGAAGGTATACGTTTTAAAAACAGGTTATTCATTTTTTTGAGAGGGACAGAGATAGAGAGAGCACAAGCAGTGGGAGCTGCAGGCAGAGGGAGAAGCAGGTTCTCTGCTGAGCAGATGTGGGGCCCGATCGTGACTCTGGGATCACGACCTGAGCCGAGGGCAGACACTTAACTGACTGAGCCACCCAAGCGACATCACTGTTCCAAGGTGAAAATTTGAAGGACATAAGCTGTCCTGAGAGTAAGCTTATAAATACTGCAGGGCCAATCATGATTTTCCCTGCCTGCTCTGACTCCAGATCACAAAAATGTCCTTGTTTGCTGTGTCGGGGAGCGTCGAGGAGGAAGCCGCTGCCTTCTGTCCTCTTCACGGGAGAAGGAATCATTCATCTGATTAGTGAACAGGCAGGGTCTGACACCCAGTGACACCCATCTCTTTATTGGGTGGGGGTTAACAGGATAAAGCCAGCTGCTCCCAGAGGTCCTGCTACATTTTCATTCACGCTGTCCTGGCAGCTGCCGGTGCCTGCAGGCTGCACCTGTCCCCCTCTCCCGTCCTGTCCTCTCCCTGGGGAAGCTCCCTCAGGCAGGCCCTACTCCCCCCGGGGAGACCTGCTGCTGGTCCAACTGTTTAGTTCACGGGGGTAAAGCAGAGAAGCCCGTTTTGACTTCAGGTCCATACCCCATCTCCAATCCGCCACTGCCATTAGAATAAACCCACCTTGATCTCTGACACCGAGAGACACAGGTGTCTCGGTTGAATCTGAATCCAGGGAGAAAAGGGGGGGTGATTAGCTCCCTCACTGCCAAAAGATACCATATATAAAGCAAGTGTTATTCCAAGTTAATTTTGGATGCTCCTAACTCCCTAGTGCTTCTTCCCTAAGGCAGAGTCTCCTTTTGGCCTTTAATAAGATAATCATTAACACCAAAGGCTAAAATGTAGGCGCACCATTTAGGCAGTCAAGATGCAACTACATTGAGTGGAATGGATCCATTCATCTTGGTGCATCTTTGATCTCTTCGAGAGACTTTAATTGATCATCGTCGTAAGTAAGATGGCAGGTGGGAGGAGGCTCTGGTAATCCCCATTTTGCCTCTTTCCTCTATCCAGGCTCCCATAGAGGGTTCCACATTCTCTGACTTCATGATTCACTGTCATGTCAGCAGATCCCCGGTGCCAGGCAGCAAATGCTCCCCTGGCCTCCTCACAAGGCAACAAAAGTTTCGGTCTTCCTAAGCTGGTAAGTACCACCACCAGGTCCTTCTTCCTGCCTTAGAGGCAGTAACTGAAAGGACTTTGGATCTACTGCAGAGCCTACCAAGAAGATATGTCATTGCTTTGGGCATTATTTTAAACATGTTTTACAGTCTTCTTTCCTTAAGCCCTGTTCCCTAGAGTATAACCTGTTTTTTGTTTTTTTCTTAGATTTTATTTATTTATTTGACAGACAGAGATCACAAATAGGCAGAGAGGCAGGCAGAGAGTGAGGAGGAAGCAGGCTCCCTGCCTTGCAGAGAGCCCAATGCAGGGCTCCATCCCAGGAACCTGAGATCATGACCTGAGCTGAAGGCAGAGGCTTTAACCCACTGAGCCACCCAGGTGCCCCCCTAGAGTAGAACCTGTTTTTAAAGAACAATAATGCGTAAGGAGATTTAGCTGGGGCTGATTTTCCTATTACACATGTAATAGATCATTTATTTTTATTAAATTTTTTTAAGCATAAGAAGTTAGGGTTCAGAGTAAGAAAAATGCTTTTGTATTTTGACTGAAGCTCTGGAGAAAATAAAATATTACTATTATTATTATTATTATTTAAGTAAGCTCTATATCTCACACAGGGCTTGAACTGATAACCCCAAGATCAAGAGTTGCATGCTCTACTGACTCAAATCAGCGAGATGCCGTGGACAAAATAAAACAGTAGACAAAATATTTTCTAAGGTCTATTTCCTGGCACATTTTTTGAAAATTCACTAATAACAGATGGGCTATTTGAGATGCAAACAATTAGAACATTAATTCCCAACCCCATGGGTTGTGCCACATCGTTTTGCTTTAGTAAACTCCAAAAGTATTGGAAAATGTTATCAAATACTCAAAGGCAAGTTAATTTTAATCACTCTAATTTAAGCAACATAAGCCAAAAATCACTTATAAAGTCGGGAGTAGGGTTGTAAGAGCAAGTAATAATAGTGCAGCACATCCCCGAAGATGGGAAATTGCTGGGCCAGGTCTCCTGCATGAGAACCAGAATAAAATTAATAGCAACAATGAACTATTCCACCATCTCTTTCTATATACCAAAAGAATATTTTTATATATACATATTTTAAAATATTTTATTTATTTATTTTTATTTTTAGAAAGAGAGAGCATAAGCAGGGTGAGTGGCAGGCAGGGGGAGAGGGAGAAGCAGACTCCCCGCTGAGCAGAGAGCCCCATGTGGGACTCGATCGCAGGACCCTGGGATCATGACCTGAGCTGAAGGCAGACACTTAACAGACTGAGCCACCCAGGCGCTCCCCGAAAAGAATATTTTTAAAAAGCATATATTTTTTTATCTTTATTAGTGGAACAATAAAGCCATTTAGTTCCAATTTATTTGAATCATGAGTATTCATTCCTTTCCAGAATAACACCGAGGAGGAATGAATAGTGGCTGTGAGGATCCACAGTCTAAGAGGACAGCGAGTAACAGGGAGGGGCACACCTTGGCAGCAGCTGGGGGCTTCAGCTCCTGCATCTCTCCAGTCTCACAGTTTCATGTTTTCTAACACAGAGGATACATTTTACTCTTTATTGCCAGGAGCCCAAGCATCGGTTTAACCCATGTTACATTCCAGCAAAATGAATAGTCACCAGGCTTACTGGGTAGTATATCCAGCAGACTCCATGCCGAATGTTATCCTTGTACTGCCCCTTGAAGATCAATCTCCCATCCGTGTCATACTCCTGGGCGGGCCCATTCAGCTCTCCGTCTACATATGTGCCCTGCAGCACGCCCCCGTCCTCATAAGTGTACACTCCCTGGCCCTGCAGGGCATCGTCCACATAATACCCCTCCAGGGTGCTGTGAGAGAAGGGAGAACAAAAGGGAACAGTCAGACCATGACTCCACTCTCTTAAAAGAAAGGATCACATGCAAGGAACTGCATGCCCAGCTCTGTTTCGCTGCTGACCCGTATTCAGTGCACCTCCTGAATTCCCCACATCTCGAGGAAAAATACTCCAGAGATGTGGGTGGGATTAGGGACGGGGGGATTTCATTCTTAACTTCGCAGTTCCCATTCATGTTTTTTCTCTGCTAGCAGAAATAGAGAAGAACAAAGCCACAGGTGGAAACTGAGAGACCAAGCCTCATCTGAATACGTTTTCAAGGCTGAGATGCAGACCAATACCGGGCAAGAGGAATGGCGGCAGTACCCTTTTCATAATAAAACACCCATGTTTAATTCCCTCAAGAGCGGTCCAGACATCACTGGGTTCTCAGGCTCTTTCAGATGGCCTGTATACAGTGGTTTTTAATAATACAGTCGTGGTTTAGAATGTAAATATCTACATATTTATTGAAGTCATTAATGTATTACTTACGTGTGACAACCATAATTGGTATCCAGTCAAAAGAATCCCTTCCATTTATTTGGATGATGTATGGGGATTTACTTCAGTGTAGGCAAGTGCACATGTGTGTGTGTGTGTATGTGTGTGTGTACAAGATCGGGGCAAATGGGAGGCAAGTAAGGCAGACCTCAAGCTGAACCTTGTTAATAGCATTAGCAACCGCAGGTGTTGAGACCCCTCCTTCCACAACAGAAGAAACGCACAAGGGTGTGGCTCATGGGGAATCTATAAGAACCTCCCTGTCTCTCCCCTCCTAAAGAACATTTTCGGCATTTCAGTATGTTTTCAGGATTAGCTTCTCAAAGGCCATTATACCATGAAACTAACTTGACCAAAAATTTCTTCTCTGTACTGACACTTGCAATAAGGGAAAGAGCAGCTCAAATAATTTTTTAAATGCAACATGGAAGATGTTTATTTTATTTTAAATTTATTTATTTTATTTTATATTTTATTTATTTATTTATTTAAAGTTTAACGTGTCAGATGTTAATTCAACATGTAAGATGTTTAACATGTACGATGGTTTATTTTAACATCTGCAGATAGCGCTCACCCATTAATTCAACTAACAAACAGATATAGGGTGCCTTGTAAGTAGCAAGCATTGTAGGAGGTTCTAGAGAGCACGAGGAACACCACAGCAGAAGCTGGCTGGCATAAACTGTGTCATGCGAATAGACGGCATGCCAAGGGGCCACAGGGACTGAGGTGGCTGCACCTGGCTGTGGCTGGTCTTGCTTACCGAATGACAGATGATCTATGATTGTTAAATGAAAAGCACAAGCTAAATAACCGTAGCCTCTGATCACACTGTAATTACACTATGGGTGGTCTCCCAAGGAGAGAAATCATTGTTTCAGTTTTGTTTGTACTACCAATGATAAATAGGCTGAGTAAATTCAAGAAGAGAAGAGAGTGCACTTTAGCATAGCCCTTGCATAAATAATCAAAATTCTATATCAGCTGGAATTAATGAGATCCGACTCCCCCTATGGCCATTAGACTCCCCCCATGGACAAAAAGAAATATATATATATATATATATATATATATATATATATATGGCCATTAGGCTCCCCTGCCATGGCCTCTTCCTCTCTCTCTCTGTATATGTATATGTAACAACCTTGGGGAAGGATAGCTCATCAACTCACATAATGATATAAGAGTGCAAAAAATTACTTATTCACCTATCTTCCCATTTAGGTTGGCCAGATAAAATATAAGAGGCTCAGATAGGTTGGAATTTCTGATAAACAACAGATCATTTTTTATTATAAATAGGTCCCTAAGATTGAGCAGAACACTTATCCTAAAATATTTTTTGTTGCTTATCTGAAAGGCCATTTTAAGCGACTGTCCTGGATTCTTATTTGCTCAGCATAGCAACCCTATTGGCTAAGTTCTCAGGAGCATTTAGAACATGCCTGCGAGTGTTTGAGCAGAATTCTCCCCTGACATACTAGTCTGCCAATGTTTCTCAGGTCATGGTCAAATCCACAAAGCACAGGTCTTGGAAATCACTTAACAGTAATATGGACTTGCACATCTTCCCCCTAAGTAGCTTGTCTTATCCTCCCTTATACAGGAGCTCATCCTTGCTAGTCTCATAACACTAAGAATCACAGCTATTTCCCTCTGAGCCCAAATGACAAAGACGCACAAATGTAAACTCTTAAGGCACTGGAGAGCAAAACTGATTGCAATGTTTTTCAGCACAGCTTGAGCAAACAGCTCAGCTCTCTTAGCGGGTCTGTAGGATAGCTTGGATGAAATCTGATGACCACAGGAGCACGTGATCTCATGAACTGGGGCCTCCAGGGCCAGAAAAATGATGAGGCTCTGACATCCTCTGTCACGGAGGAAATAAAATAAAAGCTTCTGGGTCTGGGGTCAAGGGTCCTGCCATTCCAACTTTTTCTTCCAGGGGAGGTTGGCAAAGCATGGCCTACTGCGTGTTTCTGTAAATGCAGTTTATAGTCATGCATATTCCTTCCCCGCGTCCTCCGAGGATGCTTTCCTCCTGCAAAGGCACAATAGCAGACTTGCCCCAGCCACTGTAGGTGGTCCAAAAAGCGGACTGTGTTTAACAACTCACCCCATATCGGAAAAGTTCGCTGGCTCTCGTTCTAGAGTCCCTGCTCACATAAGTTTATTCACTGGCCCCAAGCACACACACCTGTCTATATCTTACCTCACATACCATGGTACGCTTGCTTTTGCCTTTAAAACACAGGTAACCAAATGTTTTAAATCCCTGAGGACACAGTCAGGAAATCAGCCACGGGTCACATTCTCTCTCTTTTTTTTTTTTCATTCAAAACAAAAATAACCTTGGGGGTAATAGTGACTATTCTCAAGCCTCTGGCATTTTTCTATTCAAAAAAGAAATATGCTGAGACAATGGCACTGTTTTGTGGCCACTAAATTGTTAATATCAGAGACTATCAGAGAGGAAACTACAGACAAGTGGCTTCCTCATCCTTCTTGCTGAAATTGGATGGACAGTTGCGTTTTGGAGGAAGTCTGCTCATCCTGGCTTACCCGGAGCCTGCCCACCCTCCCTGTGGAACCCTGCTTCCCCCAGAGTCCACCCGGAGCACCTCGCCCAGGCCTCACTTCTCACTGGAGCCTCATCGTGAACCATCGCAGAACTTCCCAGGTGTTGACTGGTGGTCACCTTCGTGCCCCACTCTAACTCGATTGTAAGCCCTTTGTAGGAACAAATTAGTCACTACCCATCCACACATCCCTCCCGGACAGGGGCACACAGCCTATCTTCAAGCGGTACTTCCTAAATGAAAGAATGGAAACGCAAACCGGGCTCATTTTGCTTTGAGAAGAGAGGACTGAGAGGGAACATGACAATGTTACTCAAGGGCAGGGAGTACTCTTTCTGCTCGTCAGGAAGTCTCTTGAACTCTCCCTACTTCCTTTCTTCATTTGGAAACTGCAGCTACTAACAGGGTTAATATATATTAAGGACTTAGGAGATGATCTGGGACGTAGTGATTGCCCAAAGAAGTAATAGCTATTCTTTTTTTTTTTTTAATTTTTTTTTTTAAAGATTTTATTTATTTATTTGAGAGAGAGACAGTGAGAGAGAACATGAGCGAGGAGAAGGTCAGAGAGAGAAGCAGACTCCCCGTGGAGCTGGGAGCCCTATGAGGGACTCGATCTGAGGACTCCGGGATCATGACCTGAGCCGAAGGCAGCCGTCCAACCAACTGAGCCACCCAGGCGTCCCAGTAATAGCTATTCTTATTAAGCATGCACACTCATGGGTATGCTAATGAGCTTTCTCCTGAGAAACTGGGCTTTAAACAGCATCAGGGAAATAGTTATGAGCTACTGGAGTAGTCAAAGACATTGACCAAAACTGCTTTAAATCTACTGAAAAAAAAAAAAAAAACCAACCAACAAACAAAAACAAACCAACAAACAGGCAAGAAAGTGTCCTCTGTCTGGAATAATTTATGAGTGACCCATTCCAGGGCAGAAGGATGAAATAAATGCTGAAGTGAAAAAAGTAACATGTATTCATTGTAAACCAAACCAAACCAAAGCAAGTACCACAAAGCCGTAGAAAGTAGGCATTCCCACTCCCCTTGCTCAGTTTGCCGTACGCCACTGAAGGCTTTGTCCTCATTTACATATCATGCACTTTCCCACCTTTGTTGTTTCTGTTTTAATGAAAATGGGATCATATTATATATAGTGTTCTTGACTGTTATTTCCTGAAGTCTCTTTCAACATCTTGGCAGATTCTTTAGTATGTTAAGAAACTTCAAAAATGGTCTTTCGACTGTTAGATTTTTCTGGCACCAGCATCGAAGCAAGTAACCAGAAAATGTGGAGAAAATTAAAACATCAACTTTAATTAAATTTCTTTCTGTACATATACACACAGACCATTGTTACCTGTTTTATCAAAGCTCCTGAAATTAAATGTCTGTAATAAATTAAATTAGGAAATCTAGCTTAAAAAGAAGGGAAATTTTATAATTATTTATCTAGGCTAACACATCTGCATTTTACTCAAATACTATTAAATTTTCTTTTTAAAATTCTCTTTAATATCTGAATACACAAAAGTGCTCTTAGGAGATGTGACAGCTTTGGCCTTTCCTTGGTATTCTGGGGACCAGGCTTTCCACCTTGTGAGGCATAAACTCTGTTCTTGTGAGGAATAAACTCTGTTCCCTTCCTGTCATCAGCTGTTGTAAAATAAGAATCAAGAGGGAAATTTTAAATGAATCATAATTCTACTTTAAATTCCCACTTCGAACCAGATTAAATTGTGACTCTTAGTATTAAAACATTGAACAATTATTTTGTGACAATATATATTACCTTTTAAAAAAAACTGAGATATAATTGACATACAGTATTATATTATACATTAGCTCTTAAAATATTGAACAGTAAGTAAAGATAAAGAACATCCCCCACAAACCCAAACCATCTGCTCCCGCTCTCTTTGAGAGAAACGTCAACTACTTACAAGGTGTGATAAGCAAGCTGAATGGAGCCCTACCACGCCTTCCCTGTGATAGAGTGTGTTGTCTATCTTGAAAGTTTTTTTTTATCCTTTAGTAGAAGATCTGTGAGTCTGCAGGATCTGATTTTTATAAAGGCTCAAGATGACAGTAACATTTCTGAAGAGCAATTAGTGAAACTGAGCTTTGCTCTCTAAAAATAAATCCTAAGGGGCACCTGGGTGGCTCAGTCAGTTAAGCACTGGACTCTTGATTTTGGCTCAGGTCGTGATCGCAGGGTTGTGAGATTGAGCCCCTCGTCTGACTCTGTGCTCAGCGGGGAGTCTGCTTGGGATTCTCTCTCTCCCTCACCCTCCGCCTCTCCCACCTTCTCTCCCCACGCCTAAAAATAAATAAACGAATAATTTTAAGAAAACTCTGCCAGCTATTGTTATTGACAAATAATAGTAACGGTAATAGTGAGAAATAATAATAAAAATCCATCCTTGATCTTGAGGGCATTGTGCTAAGAGAAATAAGTCAGACAAAGACAAATACTGTATGTCCTGACTTACGTGTGGGATCTAAAAAAGCCTAACTCATATAGAAACAGAGCAGAACAGTTGTGGCCAGGGGCTGGGGGCTGGAGGCAAAGGGGAGGCACTCATCAAAGGAGACAAACTTCAGACTAGAAGATGATTAAGTTCTGGGGATCTAATGTACAGCATGATGACTATAATTAACAATACTGTATCACGTAGATCTTCAATAATATCACCATTATATCAGGGGATGGAGGTGTTAACCAACCTTATTGTGGTCACCACTTCACCATATAAAATGTATCAAATCACCATGTTGTAAACCTTACATTTACACATATCATATGTTGATAATATCTCAATGAAGCTGGAAAAATGTACATACAGAGCAACAGGAAACAAACCCATGTTTTCCCATATGTACCTCCTAGGTACCCTCCCCCGCTGCAAGGTCTTTACAGGTGTTCTCACTCAATCTTCACAACAGCTTGGAGAAGTCAGTCTAATTATCCTCACTTTACAAATGAGGCAACAAGCTCACAGATCAGAGTTCTTCTGAGCTGCTTCTTTTTTTTTTTTTTTTTTTAATTTTATTTATTTATCAGAGAGAGAGAGGGGAAGAGAGAGAGCACAGGCAGACAGAATGGCAGGCAGAGGCAGAGGGAGAAGCAGGCTCCCTGCTGAGCAAAGAGCCCGATGTGGGACTCGATCCCAGGACGCTGGGATCATGACCTGAGCTGAAGGCAGCTGCTTTACCAACTGAGCCACCCAGGTGTCCCCTGAGCTGCTTCTTTAAGCAAACTTCCCATCAATCTGCCAAGCTCTTACCAAAGTTGGTCAAGCCTCACAAGGAAGTAAATAAATTCACCCCAGCACTCTTTTGAACTTCTCACAAATGACAGCTAATGAGTGACTTCAAGAAAACTTAAAGCAAGCAAGAAAGGCAGTCGGGGTCAGGGCTATTTCCTGGCTCCTTGTTGGAGGAGAACGATGGGTGTAGTGAGAAAAGGAGGGCTCTGCGATTGAGCTCACTTTGGCTTGAATCTTAGCTCCAACACTCACTGATGGGTGACTGGGCAAGTTATTTAACCACTCTTTGTCTTTCTTTTAAAGATTTTATTTATTTATTTGACAGAGAGAGATCACAAGGAGGCAGAAAGACAGGGAGAGAGAGAGGAGGAAGCAGGCTCCCTGCTAAGCAGACAGCCTGATGTGGGGCTTGATCCCAGGACCCTGGAATCATGACCTAAGCCGAGGGCAGAGGCTTTAACCCACTGAGCCACTCAGGCGCCCCTGTGTCTCAGTTTCTTATGCAGAATAGGATTTTAAGCCTACTATACAGCTTGTCCCTAAGGGAACGTGTCCAGTGTTGAACAGATGATAGGTATTCAAAGTTATCCATTTTTCCCCATTCCCTTTCCTTCTGTATGTCACAAAAAATTCTGCCTTAATCAGAACAGTTCATGAGAATACAGACAAATGTATTTGTTGAGCCTGGTTCTGACAAAAGCTGGATGACTGTCAGGAATATAGAAAGAACTGTGACTTGTGCGGGAGGCAGGAATACATGACTTCAGAAGTCCATTTCGGCTCCAATTTCCCAGAAATGTGACCAAGTACCTTCCAAAATCCAAACACAAGGAATCATGCATGGGCCTGTCACCGGGAAAATGTCAGCCTTTCTCAATGGCTCAGCGGCTCAGAATGGACAGCTTCGCTTACATTATTTGGCCAATGATAAATGACAAAAGGCCCTCCCAGCTGGACACATGAACGTAGCAATCAACACTAGGAGAAGTAAATAATACTTTGAAATCTAACTGGCACATTAAGGGGAAACATCGCCTGGGTGGCTCAGTGGGTTAAGCCGCTGCCTTCGGCTCAGGTCATGATCTCAGAGTCCTGGGATCGGGTCCCGCATCGGGCTCTCTGCTCAGCGGAGAGCCTGCTTCCCTCTCTCTCTCTCTGCCTGCCTCTCCATCTACTTGTGATTTCTCTCTGTCAAATAAATAAATAAAAAATCTTTAAAAAAAAAAAATGTAATTAAATGAATTACCTCACCTTTATCTCATAGTCAGGCTAAAAACCACATAAATTCCCTAATATTACCCAGCCCAAAGCAAGCTGCACTGAAATACCTCTTTCTTGTTATCATCCTAAAATTTCAAGTAGTTCTGCAAGATTACCTTTGTATCTATAAATCTTGGTTGAAATGAGAACAATTCAGAAAAAAGATGCACTGAAATGGACATCCAGAATTGGGATTAGTATAAAAATTTGAGATGTGTACCTCAAAGTACTCCGCATGCTGAATACTTTCCCAATATGCTCCCTACCCCACCACAGTCCAGTGGTGCCAGAGAGACCCCAGAACCACAGCAATGAAGCTTCTAGATCCCCTTCTTCTCACTGCATTAATGCCTTCATCTCAGGACCAGAGCAGATGTTAAGTCCCAATGACCTAATCTTAGTCTCAAGACATTTTCTTTATTTCTTTACAAAGGGGAAGAAAATGGAAAACAGTAACTGCTTGAAAAGACAATTTAAAAAATAAGGTCGATTTTTCCATTCATTCCTAATTGTTGGGATAACTTATCTGTTAAAGAATGACTGGTCTGACGTAAGCCAGTTTTAATGTTTTTCTGTTCTACATTTTGTCATATAATAAACGAAGAGACCCACCGCTGAAGATCTCAAAACTAGCAAACATTCTAAGGTTAAGATAATAGTAAGGTACAATGCACATTTTGGCTATTTAAATTGATTTAGAAATAAAGAGCTACTTCCTTATTTTACCTTGAATATATTTAATTAATATGCTTAAATTCTCTGCCAATAGTGGTTACCCCTGTGATGTGGGGGATGAGGGCACAGAAAAAGGGGAGGCATATTCACTTTTTACATTGGTTATTTCTTCTTTTGTTTGTTTAAAGACTTCCTTTCTTCCTTCCTTCCTTTCTCTCTCCCTCCCTCTCTTCCTTCCTTCCTTTTGAGAGAGAGCATGCATGCACATGGGGAGCGGCGGGGGACAGAGGGAGAGGGACAAGCAGACTCCCTGCTGAGTGCAGAGACCAATGCAGGCCTCCATTCTGGGCTCAAGCTCAGGACCCCGAGATCATGACCTGAGCTGAAACCAAGAGTCAGATACGTAACTGACTGAGCCACCCAGGAACCCCACATTGGTGTATTTCTTAAAGCCCGTTATTCTACCAAGTATTTGCTCTATGTGCAATTGAAAAATATTCTGCTTCTATCTAAGAACTTGCCTAAAAAATTTAACAGGGCCATTTTTCCCCGTGATCTTAATATTTAAAATTCTTATTCAGGATTATCATAGTCTATATAAAATAGAAAAGTGATTCTAGAATTTCCCTGCTATAAATCTGTGTTTGTAACCCTCTCATAAATCACGTATGCAGCTTATGGCATAGACTGTGGTAATGGTTTCATGAAGATATACTTACCTCCAAGTGCACCAAGCTGTATGTATTAAATACATACAGCTTTTTGTATGTGAGTTGTACTGTAAGTAAGCTTGCTTACAGAAATCCCACAGCCCTGTTCAGATGTCACATAAGATTAGAATGCACCAAGGCCAAATCTTTTGTCACGACACTTTGCAATTTTCCAGACAGGTTCTGGCAATTGCAACCAAATCCTCTGATGGGAACATAAGCCTGCATTACAGGTTTGGACAGCTTTTAAAAACTCTCATAGAAACTTTCTGTTTCCTCACCTGCTATTTTAAAACCTTGATTTCAGCCCTTTTGGGGGGAATTTTTTCAGACTAAAGCTCCTGACTGGCCGTGAAAGCACAGGGTCCCTGCTTTATTTTACTCAATACATCAGACCCTAAAAATTAGAAGCAGTTAATAGGGAGAAAAATTAATAGATAAACCTAAATTAGGGTACCAATTCATGGAGAAACAGCTGACTTCTCTATGACCACATCCTGCACCCTCCTTAAAAAGGCCCAGTAGATTCCATGGGCTTTTTTTCAGTCATAAGATTATCTCACTCATGTTTATTGCATATCCTTTTAACAGATGTCTCATAATACGCTCAGTATTGAGTGGAAGAAAGGAGGTGATGGTGACCTTTTGAGAACCTGTCACCATACCGCTACATCATAAAAGCAGTGGTACAACTCTCTCCCCTCTAAGTGTTAGCCCCAGTCTATCCAAAGAAGGGCACAACAGTAACCTCTTGAGGTCTGTGCTAATACAATCATTCTTTGATTCTATCTAACCTAAGTCTCTCCAGATGTTTGACTGGTACGTATAAAAACTAGTGAATTAGTGCCTCAAAAAGGAAAAAAAAAAGGGCAATCAATTTCTATTCCACTGATAGGTACTGGCCTCATGGTTCAATGGGACCTAGTGTTTCAGCTTTTTCACGGTGGGACACGCATGCGCAGGGCTGCAGGTGGACGTGGGTAAATGGAGCTGCAGCTAGAAGTGACCCGCCTGACAGAGGACAGGGCTCAGGAAGGGTCCGGCCTCACTCAGCTCCTCCCACAACCAACAGGATCAGTATCTTGGAGCCAACACAGCTTATTCCTGGTACACTGGTGCGGAAGAGAAGTCTAGTCCTTCAACACTGCATGTCAGGTCTGGGGAGCAAGCAAGTCAGCAACATTCCCATCAGCTGACCCTGCTGCACTGTTTCCCCAGAGTCAATGACCAGATGGGATCATCAGCTTACCAGACATCAGCTACCAGAAAGCATGAGAGAGAAAGCGAGAGATAGAGTGTGAGTGTGTGTGAGTGGGTGTTCTGGGTGAATACTACCTTTTCTTTCCACTTCCAGACTCATTTAGCAAGACTCTCTCTCTCTCTCTTTTTTTTTTCTTTAAGTATCAAATTAAGGGAAAGTGCCATGAAGCGTAGCAGGTCAAACAGCTTCTGTCCTTAAGGAAACCTCTGTCCTCTAGGGGAAGTAAGACATTTGCACAAATATACATTTGTTGAATGAATAAAAGAATGACTGCCGCATGAGAGAAGAAGTAACACTTTTCCAGAAAAGAGGTATAAATAAACTGCTGTGAGAACAAGCAGGAGCAGCTTCCCTCTGGACAGGCTCAAGGAATCGTGAGAGAAGCAAGCATTGATACCAGATCTTGGAAGAGTCCTGTGTGGGACTTGGGTGTCCACAGGGGGGCAAAGGAAAGAGAGTGAAGCATCTGGCCATTTAAAAGGTACAGTTGGTGGGGTGCCTGTCTGCCTCAGTCAGTGGAGCGTGCAACTCTTGATTTCAGGGATGTGAGTTCAAGCCCCACTTTGGGTATAGAAGTACAGTCTGTAAGCAAAGCTCACTGAAAGGAGATGTGGTGTGTGGTTGGGGAGCATAGGAAAGAGAAGGTTGGGATCAATATTGAAAATGAAATTGTACAAAAGTTCTGTGGTATGTTTTTGCTACTTTCCTCATTGTATCAGATAACGGAGGGCCTGAAGAACTGTTGAAAACTTTAAAAACAACCCACTCCATCTACAGAAAAGGCATTCTGGTCACAAGCCAGTCCCTCTGTCACCCTTGAACTGTCAGCTTAGACATTTCCTTTCCCAGAGGAATTCCCAGGCATAGGAAGCTTTGGTTTATTACTGATGTCCAGAGCTTAGAAGCAGCGCTGTACCCTGCAGAATCTTAGAATCTGCCTTAGCTAAATCCATTTCCCTATTCCTCAATCAAGCGGGCAGAAAGAGAGCTGGCCTTCCCGTGTCTCTGAATTCCTCTCAGTGCTTGAGAAATTCACATGGTCATTCTCTGTTTCTGAAACTGACATGGTTTAAAAGTCACGGTAGGAAAACTATGCCCCTACAATTCCATCTTTTCTTGAAAGAGAAAGTCATTCCTGTGGTCATTCCCACCTATTTCAAGAGGGTAAGGAGCTTCTGCCTCATGGCATTCTCAGATGGGAGGTGAAAGCAAAATAACAAGAACCCTGCTGTGGACCATATTTTAGCTAGAGGCAGAGCATCAAAGGAAGCAATTGTGACATCACCACGGAGGGACCACACATAATGACGGTCATCCCAAAGGGCAGCCGGTCAAACACCATGAGACTGGAGTTGAACACCCTGTGTTCACCTGTCCCGTGTCTCCCTGGTTGACCTGTGATGAGGCAGCTTTGAAGAGCTTTGCTAAATGTTTTCTTGACCTGTCTCATGAGGACAGGGCATATGCTGAGAATATTACGAAGCTGCGGAACCCATAAAGTGGCCGCACCATCCTTCAAAGTGTTTGAAGGAACCAAACCGTGACAGCAGAGAGAGAGAGAGGGCTGTGTGCACTGGAGTGTGTGTTGTCCTTAAGAATCAGTTGCTACTAATGGGGCGCCTGGGTGGCTCAGTGGGTTAAAGCCTCTGCCTTCGGCTCAGGTCATGATCCCAGGGTCATGGGATCGAGCCCCGCATCGGGCTCTCTGCTCAGCGGGTAGCCTGCTTCCTCATCTCTCTCTGCCTGCTTCTCTGCCTACTTGTGATCTCTGTCTGTCAAATAAATAAATAAAATCTTTAAAAAAAAAAAAAAAAAAAAAAAAAAAAGAATCAGTTGCTACCTAAGCTGCCCAAGCTGGGCCCTGACAAAAACAACCCCCATCTGTGTGACTTCACAGGGATTCATTATGTGGACAAGCAGGTGAAATCTATCAAAGAACTGGGTGAGCCCCATAACTTATGTGTGCGTGATGGGAGCTCCCTGACTCGGGCACGATAGAGGAGCTGTGGCAACACAGCCTAGCAGGCAGCGATGAGGGACCTAAGCCTCAGGCTGACTCCCCAGAGGAGCACGAACGACTCCCTGGGTCCCCAAAACAGTGTACAGCTGTTGGGGTGACTTCTGCCTCTTCTGTAAGTGGCACCAAAACATTCACTTAAATTTTTTCATTTGTATCATTCCTTCAAGTACAGTAATTTGGTAACACACACACACCCCCACCCCGCAACAAGATGGAACTCAACAAAACTGTGAGGGCTACCTGCCATCAAAGAAGAAGAACTTCCCTCGGCCGTTCTTTTCTCCGTGAACAAAGTTCCCCTCAAATCTGTCTGTGGAGGAGTAGGTCACCGTGCAGAACCCGTGTGGTAATCCATCATCATCCAGGTGCCCTGGAGAAAGGGAAGCACACAGCAAAGCTTAACATCTTCAGTGCGCTCCCACCGCCGTGTCTGCACTCAGATCCTGCCAGCTCGTTCCCTGAGCAGCCAGAGGGCCCCCTGCCTGCCTCCTCGGGGGAGAGCACCTACCAAGCGTCTGTGCCTGCATCAGCAATATCAACTGATCTGTTATGTACACGTTGTGAACAGGTGGGGGCTACAGCTAGATTTCAGACTAGGAAGCACAAACGAGCTGGCATTTTACTGGGGACTACAGGTTATTCCCAATAATAACATCTGCATGTTGCAATTTACCAAGTACTTCCCTACATGGCCCTGCTCATATTTGGAATCAATGCCCCCAAACTCTCTTGCTTAACTGAAATGAGATTGAGATAGCCCCATTTTATCGTCTGTTATAAGGTACTTTGTCTTTGCAATAAGATATCTAGTTGTAGAACTCAGTATACGATATAATTTTACAGATCATTATGTAGGAAGATGTGGAGGACTGCTAGCCGGTGTCTTTCGAAAACCTTACTGCTTGCTCTGTCATACTCACACAACAAGGGACACAGCCATGTCTCTGAAACTGCCCTAATATTTATACACCTAACATTGTACTAACACATGAACTCAGAGTCCTTCTAAGCCTGAACTTCAGCTTAAACTTGAACTTACTGCTTTCCTTTACAATGTCTCTCGGCTTTGAATGTCTAGTAATAACCTTGTCATTTACCCTCTCCCGCTACGCTCAGAGGGTTTGTGCTTTAAATGCAGCTGCACGTATCCATGTGGTCATTTCAATAATGGTTTTGAACATCAACAGCTCTTATTATACTGTGATCTTGAAATTGCTGGTTCTTCCTGGGTCACAGACTCGTATATTCCAATGTTTATGTTTACAGTCAATGTTTAGGTTTTTATTATTATGGGCATATTTCACAAAACCCAGAAGTCACCTCATTGGTATCTCCCCAATTACTCTGGGGAGCTAATTTTATGGAGGTGGGTGAAAATGAAGGCAGTAATTAATCTCCTGGCTTTTTCCTGGGTTAATGACCTGGGTCATGAATGAAACAGGTATGAAAGCATTAAACATGGTGTGCAATGCAGGGACATTAAACACTTAAATGAGGCTTCTAGATGGCTCATAGACATAAAGGAAAACACACACTATACCACCACAGTGAATGGTTTAGTCTCCTAAAACGGTTTCTTCCAACATGATTAAAAAAAAAAAAAATCACCCCTTAGAAGAGAGGTTAAGTAAGCATTATCATGAACAACAAAAAAGCTCTCTATTTGTGTTATTGATTATAAACATAAAATAACAATGAACAAATACACTGTTTTATTGCTACACTTGACTCTGTATAGAATGAATTATCTAGAATATTACAATAAAACGTGACTACTTAAATCACAATTGATATGGTTCCTTTCCTCTCAGCACAAATTTTTTTCTACAAAAGGCCAGGAAATTAATAATTAGAAAGCAACCAGGCCATAATTGCTTTCTTCTCACTCAAATATTAACTATATACGGCATGTTCAATGATACTCAAGTCATATGAAATAATTTGGACAATTATTTTCTAAATATGTACTGGTGACATTTCTCTCATTAAAATAAATTAAATATACTTTTTTTCTTTTCATTAAAAAACACACTCCATGGATAGCTGAAAGTTTGCTTCTGTGAAATGCTGGGATTAACATTTCTACTGATTTAGCATTCTACTTATGATTTAGATATATCCAAATAATCATTTTAGCCTTATACTGAAGTCGTCACTAATTAGTTGAAAGTGTTTTCCCCACAGAAAAAAGTTCATATATTTTAGACTTTAAAATGTTAATGTTTGATGAAAATTTTTATGAACTTTAGATGAAGAGATCTCTTATAATAAACATGAACACTAAGGAGAAAAAAACCAGTGTAAAAATTTCATTTCCACCTTCCCTCATTCATGACAGTCCTGTCCTATTTCTGAATAAAACACCGCAGGTGCATCCCCAGCGGTGGAAAATTAGAGAAAATTTAAAGTGTCATGTGGACACTTCACATGGAACATGCTAAAAGCACCTGAGGGGCAGTACTGATCCCAATGGAGATGAAAGCAAAAACATTCAGTCCTATCCCATGAAGGATGCTTATGTCAGTGTCTTTCAACAGGCCTGTGAAAAGTCATCCCAACACCTTCTTAGCCCCTAGCTAAGATAGGGACAAAAAACGAGCCATTTCTTGGGTAACACAGTGTGTTTGGGAAGATGCGGATGCATGATATTTCCCCTCTCCCTCTATCAGTGCACAGCAGGCCCCTCTTGTTGGCTTGTTTTGTTTTCCTCTCATCTTTCCAAAAGGAGGACGATGTTATCAATGAACAGGATCAATTAAAAAGAGCTAGAAATTAAGTCCTGTGATCATTCGAGAATTCCACCCTGAATATTTTATAGCCTGGAGTGGTTTTCCTAGCAGTAGAACCTGGTATCTGAAACAACCCCAACAGTTAACAGCAACAAAGAGACGTTCGGAAGAAAGTAACGTAGGGAAGAGAAGAGATTTGGTTGTTCGGCCCTCCCACCTCTGTTCAACCTTAGAGCTTCTGTAGACGATCTGGTATAGCTCTTGTTCAAACACCACATGGATAACAGCATCATGGAATAGCTGTCTGGTCAGTATTAGTCAATACTGCTGCTTTACAGAGAAGAAAAAAGTCTGCATTGCCAATTAGGCATCTGGCAATGGAGGGCATCCTTTCCTGTTATCTTAAGTACACCTCACCACAAGCCCGCACATTCCAAGATTATCCCTTCATCTGAGGAAGCCCACGCCTTGCACCTGAGAAACATATTAATCACTCTGAACGGTGCTAATGAATACTGAAAGCCCCTTCCCCAATTCCTTCCATCTTTTTCTCTCCAGATAAGAGCAAACTAGCAGCATACCCTTTCTTTCCTACTGCTGGTGGAAGAAGGTATCCCTAAAGAGGTAGGTATTCTTGGGACCCAGGAAGAGAAGTGGAAGAAGCCTCTGGAATTACGATTATTTCTCAAAAAAGCACCAGGATCTCCAACAGCATGTCCTGCTTGCAAATTCCTACCACTTCCAAGCATTACCTAACTCAAAGAGAAACACCAGTCCTCCTTGCTCTGACTGAGGTCAATTTGTAAAAATGCTCCAAGTCAGCCAACAGCCTTCTGGGCCAGTTCCCGATAAACAGAGGCTGAACACCAGACTCAAACAACAGGAAAATTCACTGGAATGACTATTCTGCGTTGATAATACCATCCCAGCCCACATGCTGTACATCCGACCACAGCAGTGATTTTAAACATGTATAGAGGTTAGAGAAGGAAAAAATGTAACAGTCTCATACTTTTACTTTTTCACTTTGTCCTGAAGATCATTATCTACTGAACAGTTAGGAAGTTAAAAATTCCCCCTACAGTAACCTCTGAGCTTTTTTCTTAATCTGATGAGAGCCAGGCCTGTCTTCTGGGCAGTGATGGTCCATCTCCGCAAAGGAAATTCCCTCTGGGTCAGACACACCGCTGTTGACTGCCTCAGGCTTACCCACAGGAGATCTGAGAGTAGGGCTTGTGTGTGTGTGTGTGTGTGTGTGTGTGTGCGCGGTGTGAGCGTGTGCGCATGTGCACACGCCTGAGTCTCGTGTGTTTCCTTTAGAACAAGATTTTGTTTGTGGTTTTGTAGAACAGAGCTGCTTAAAAAAGTAATAATAATAAAAGGCAAACTGATTCTGTTTAGTGCAAAGAACAGGCCCCTCACGCTGATGCATTTACACTGGGTGTTAAAAGCATACTTTGGTTTTTGAGAGTAATTCTTCATGAGAGCTCAATTATTAGTTGTGAGGGTCATAATTTTAGTGCGTGGCCCACGGGGAAGGGGTGCTACTGGTGCACTTGGCATGCATTTTCTCCAAGTACAGAGCACGAGCCTGTTAGAGACAGGCTGTTAGAGACAGGCTGCCTTGTTAGAGACAGGCTGAGAAGCTGCGGGCAGTGGAATACTGGCTTGCTTGTTTTCATCCTGGCTCCTTACTTTCAGACATTCTGATACTTCCTTTTTTTTGAGTATTTTTCCTCAGCATCTCCTATATTGCTCCAAGTCTTTCCATTTTTTTTTCCCCCCTGCTTACCCACATATCTGGATTATTTCAAAGAATCTTCTAGGTGATCCCTTACCCTGCTCACCATTGCTGGTTCACCTTTCCAGAGCAGAACTCTGCTCCTGTCATTCCCAGCTCTAAGAAGCCCCCATGGCCTCCCTTGGCTTTCAGCACACAATCCCCATTTTCAGCCTCTGATACACAGCCTCTTCCCCTTATTGTCCACTTTTCTCCCAGGCTCTCTGTTCTGGCAGAACCAAATGTTTAGTCTCTGAATGTGCCTCCATAATGACAAGGTACCAACCTCTGTGTTCGCTCACTGAGGCCCCTTTCAACTAGAATCAACTCCATACCACCTCTTCTGGGAAATCTTTCTCCATCTCCCTCCCCAAGCTGGAAGTAATTTTTACTTCCTCTCAACCACCATAATTTATCTGTTTGGATAGGATAGATGTATTTAAAATTCCATTAGAGACCACAATGTATTCATCTTTGTTATCTACGGGTAGACAAAGAAATAAATCTAGTAATAAACACTACTTCCTACTGAACTAATGAGCCTGGAAGAGTTTTTAAAAAGCCACAGCAGGATCTCAGGTGGCCTTCTTGGGCCCTCTGAGGCCTGGGCTTGCTGCCTACCCAGCGGCAGTAAACAGCTACTCCCTCCACTGGCCACCTCCCCTTGGGATTCATCCACTCAGAGCCTAGAACTTCACCCAGGCTACCGTTCCACCCTGACAGAACCAACATTTCAACTCTACTCCTGCAAAGACCAATTTCTTCCCCAGGATAAATTGCTAAGGAAGAAGAAAAAGAGGAATAACGATGTCCGTTGGAGAGGCTGTCAGCTAAATTCTCTTCCCCCAAATACATTTTTCTGAAAGTAACTGAACTCTGTCAGAACCAAGCTCTCCAGTGATAAAAACTGATACTGACATAGTACTTAACTATTGCTTCCAAACCTAGTTACTGAGTATTGCATATATTTGACTGGCTCACTAAAAACTTAAAAAAAAAGAAAAAAAAAGGAAAAATGTGGGGAGACAGTCTGATATGGTGGAGTGAGATTCTGGAGGTCTAAGCCTATCTCCTACCTCACTGATTATCTCTGGATTAGTTCTGAACTCTTCTGTACCTCAGTTCCCTCCCCTGTAAAATTAGGATACTATTAGTGCCCACTTCATAAGACTGAGTGGATAACATGTGTGTGAAACATTTAGCACAAAGTCTGCTAAACAATTATATTTATAAACAAAACAATTATAGCAATGATCATAATAGGGAAGACAAAGGAACTGTGGAGACAAAGGCTCTGTTTATGCAGCCTTTTACCAGTCTCCCAAGGACATGTTAGATGGTAAGCAAAGACTGTTACCAATGGCACTAGAAAGGCCAACACTGGCTGGAGAAAAGCCCACTGGTACAGTTCACTTCATGTATACACACACACCCGCTAGGCAGAGTTTGAGCCTTAAATGCTTCTAAGGACTCTAAAAGATTCTGTCCTACTCTCATTGTTTACTGTCAGGTACAACGAGTGACCATGTGTCCTGGATTGCTCCCAAACATTCAAGGCTTGAACTAGTTATGCCAGCGTGAGTATTACTAGTGACCCCCTCGCCCTCAAGCATATTCTTGATTTAGGACAGTAATGCATACAGTTGGTCCTACGTAACAGATTCTTCCTTGTTTAAATAAAGGACTAACCAACAGACACATTTCTAGATCTGCTTGTTCACCTTCTGCAAGGAACCCAGGGACCATGAACAACTGGACCTTATGTTTCTAAACAGTTTCAAAAAGGAATGTGGTTTTTAACCTTGGGAGCACTGCCTGTGATCAAAGGTTTGCATTAAATTTTTACAAATAAAAGTAAGCTTTGAAGAATAAGAACAAGCCCTAACAATTTGAAGAGAGCACATTTTTTGTTTATCTTTCAGAACATGAAGGCACAAGAAGTCAGTAATTTAAATTAAATGAAGGGTTCCAATGGACCCTCTCAATCACCGTCTCTGGGGCCAGAAGCCCCCAACGTCGAATTTGATTATTAGATAAATAGTTCTGTGAATTCACAACATTGTGAAATTAAAACCACAACAACTAACACTCTTTGAAGCTGGTTAGAGAAATAAGAAGTTTTAACAGTTACATTAGGATGGATATCTTCCAGAGAATTCAGAATTATTATTATACTTAATCTCACCGTAAGACCTCGAGATCACTGCAAAAGGAATCAATTATGTTTTATGAAAACATAAAAATTGATTTCTTCTCCCAGTGTAGCAATAACTATATATCCTTATGCATTTGTACATTGTTGCTACTTTCTTTTTCATTACCTTTTGTGACAACTTGTTTATACAAATTAGATAGAAACCAGATTCAACCAAAATCTTAACGTTATTTACTTGGACGCTTGGTTTAAAATATTCTGGAATAATATCGCACAACATTGCAAAACATCACGACGTGCTGTCTGGGGTGGAATCAAAAAAGTAAACATGCTAAAGAGTATTTTCCAGTACTCACTGTTACAAAATCATAACATCTCCTGATACAAACAACTAGATTGTATAACGTCCCCACCTCGCTTTTTAGAACTAGCAAAAAAAAAAAAAAAAAAAAAAAAAAAAAAAAAAAAAAAAAAAAAAAAAAAAGAGGTGGAGAAACTCAGCAAAACAAAGTGGCGAGAAAAGTCGGGGGAGGGGCGCTAGAAGAGAAGGGGCGGAGAAACACGACACCGAGGCGGTGATATCACCCACAGCCAACGGCATAGAATTCAGAAAGTTAAGTGTCACCCAGCAATTTCGGTCAGCGCTTGCGGCGCGCCTGCACAGCGTGGCGGCGGCGGCACCCGAGCTCGGAAGCAGGAAGGGGGAGGGGCGGTTTGCCTGAGTTCGCTCGGGGGCAGCGGAGGGGAGGGCCTCCCGGTCGGCGTGCGTTCAAGCCCCGGGTCCGGAGCGTGGTGGTTGCCCTGCAATGATTTCATCTTTTCGGAAGAGCAGCCGCCCCGGCCGCGGCTGCCACGTGCCTGGGTCGGCCCCGTGCGCTGCGCCGGGGGACGAACCCGGACGCGGCCGCGGTCACCGCAGGTCGCAGCGGCGAGCGGAAGGAAAGGGCTGGCAGCCGGAGAGGGGCTCGCGTTGCCAAAGCCGGGCGGAAGGGAGCGCTCCGCGAGGCTGCGGGTCTCAGGGGGCTATCCTCCAGCGTACCCCCACCTTCCATCCCCGAAAGCGGGGAGGCCAGAGTGCGGGGCAGCTTCGTAACTCCGAGGGCGGATGCGGGCGCTGGCCGGGAAGGCTGGAGCGGCCGTACCCTGCCGGGGGCCCCGGCCCGGCGGAACCCCGTTCCCGGCCTGCGCTCCGCCGTGCAGTGCGCGCTCCCGGCGGCGTGGCCGTGGCCGCCCGGCCCGTGCCCGAGCTGGGCAGCGGGCCACCCGCGTAGGGGACAGTGGGGGCCGCGGGCCCCGGCGCCGCGCCGGTCGCAGCCCGCCACTCCTTCCGCGTTCCAAGCCCTCGGCGCCTCCTCCCCCAGCCCCAGAGAAACGCTGTACCTTCCACCGCTTCCTCCACCATCTCGTCGTCGCTATCCATGGCGGCTGGGGACCGTGCCCAGCTCGGGGCCGCGCGGCTGCCTCCCGTCCGTCCGGGTGCTCCCGGCGGCTGAGCGAGCGCTGGGGCTGAACCCTGCGAGTTTGGAGGAGGAGGAGGAAGAGGAGGGGCAGTCGGGGCTGGTTCGCACTGCCTCCCCCTACAGCCCTTTCAATTCCTTGGTCTGAAGCTGCTGCGGCAGCAGCCGTTACACCCCCTCCCTTCGCCCGCTGGCCCCTCGCCTCGGAGGCTCCGGGGTGCCGCCGTGACCGCCACCGCCGCTGCAACTTTCTCCTGTAATACCCCCTCTTTGTTATCGAGCAGATGATCCGCTGACATCACCCAGCGCCGGTGCGCTCCCTCCCTCGCTGATTGACAGTTCCCTGTCCCTTCCCAGAAGTAAGGCTCCTTAAAACGAAAGGCGCTCCGGGTCCGCGCTGACTCTGCGCCGCAGCCGGCCAGCCCCCTGGCCCAGCGGGGTTTGTCTTTAGCTTCTGCTCGGCTTGGTGCGCTCCGAGCGCGGCACGCGGTCGGGTGCACCGGGCTTCTCGCGGGTACTTGGGACTGCTGGGGCACCGCCCTCGGGGGGCTTATAACTCCCGACCTCCAGCTGTGCGGGGGCAACTTGGAAGTCCGCGGTGCAGAGCCCTCCAGCCCCGCCTCGGGACAGCCTCCGAAGAGCAGGGGAAGCCAAGGCAGCGTTTCTGACGCTCCAGCACCGCAACTTCCTCTCGCCCTCGCCCCCACTTCACCCCGTTTGCCACCCGGAGCTGCACGAGTGCGGCACGCAGGGGAGCGCAGGTGTCCCTGCGTCGCAGCATCACATCCGTGAGCAGGTTTCCTGGACTCCAGGGGGTGACATCCAGCCCCGATTCCGCCGAACTGGGGCTCCCACCCCAGCGCACCGAGTCCCCACCCTTCTCGGGACTGTCGGGCGGCTCGGGTGATTCAGAAATTCAGCAAATCCACATGGCAGCGGGCTCGCTATCAGGCAGGAAACACGCAGCGCGGAAGGCCCGGCAGGTTCCCCCTTGCGGTTGCGGTAATGGAAAAGGAGCCGCCGAGCGGAGCTAACGAGGAAGGACCCTCCGTCTGGCGCGCCTCCTTCTCGCGCCTTCCGCCCTGTACGTGTGATGCCCCCGTTGTCTCCTTGTTCCTCCGAGGGCCAACCACTGCATAGATTCGGGCTCTTCAAGTGGAGAAAGTCACGGGGCACCCAGTTCCCGGCCCAGCCACTTAGACTAGTTATGGCATTGCCTCTTACAGGTGGCGGTAAAGGGCGGCTGTAAATAGCTGGTTGAGCGGATGCAAATGTACATAATGTCCCGTGGAATTACAGGGTGCTGCTCTGGGCATCTGCCAGGAACAGCCACGGGAGGAGGGGACAGGAGCGAGCCGAGAAAAGTTGCTCCATTTTGTTTCCTGAACAACAAATGAGACTTTCAGGATTTCAGCGTACTTCCAGCACCCGGGCGACCACGCCTTATTTTTGGCTTTGTGCTTAAATGCTAGATATTTTTACCGAGTATTGTGAGTTTCTCCTTAAATTCATGTTCCCTTTGTGGAAAAAAGAACAATGCAAGGGGCAGTCGTACCAGACACTGCCAGGAATTTCAATCCCTTTTCACTGCTTTAGAAACAGAGGGAAGGGTCCTGGACCAGGAGTTAGGACACTTGGGTCCTTCCTGGTGCAGCTCACCTGCAGCGGGGCCCTGGGAGCCACCCCCCACCCCCTCCCACCCCCGCCTTGCCAGCCTGAATTCCTCCAGCAGGAGATAAGAGGTTTAGGCTACTCTGGTATAAGGCTGCTCAGATTTAGGCTAGACGACTCTGAGATCCCCAGCTTAGGGGAGAGCACTCAGAGGCCCCTTGGCTTAGGTTAGACCACTCTGAGTTCCTGTGAGGCTATGCTGGTCTAAGGATCCCTCCAGCTTAGTCTAGGCCACTCAGAGTTCTGCCAGCCTAGGCTTGACCACTCTGAGGGCGCCCCCACACCCCCAACCACCTCTGAGGCTTGACCACTGAGCCCCCCGCCACCCCCTGGCTGAGGCTAGACTCTGAGGTCCCCTGGCTTAGACTACACCCCTATGAAGTCTTCTGGCTCAAGCTGCACCTCCTTCAAGTCCTCCAGTGCAGATACCTGGGTTTTAAAGCCACACAGAGCTGTTCCTGCAGCGGAAGATGAAATAACCACTCTAGGTTACATGGTCATTTTCAAACACGAACCACAGAAAGAGGAGTTTATTTCTGATTTTTTTTTTTTTTTAAACAAAAGCCATCAGGTACTGAGCTTGGTCATTCACTAGTTTTGAGTTTTATTTGTTCTTAATTCCGCCTTTTAAATAGATCATGTCCTCCCTTATGTATTCTGTGAATGCACAAAAACACACCAGATCCTCATCTTCCTCTCCAGTTTACCAGGGGGCAAAAAAAGATGCTGAAGGCTAAAGGAAGCAAAAATAATTGATTCCTTCACCCAAAGGGAGCTCGAGCAGGTGAAAGGTAGGTTGGAAGAAATCACCCCTGACCACACACAGGTGGAGCCATAGACATGCAGGCAGATGTGGGGGGGGTGTGGGGAGAAATCATATCCCAAGTGTCTGGCCCCATCTTTAGGTTCAGAGGAGGATGTCCGACTGTCCCCGGATGCTGTGAGGTTCCCCACCCCCCCACCCTGTCAAGTGTTCACTTTCTACCCATACTTTGGAAGCACCTGGAGCCCTGCACCCGGCCCATGTCCCTGAAGCAGGCCTCCTCCAGACTGTAAGTGTGGGGGTGGGAAGCCCCCCAGGCCTCCCTGTCAGAATGAGAAGCAGGGAATGAAAATTCCCTGAGAACCTTCCGCAGATTTGCACACGAGGCAGCCAGCAGTGGCAGTGGGGACACAGCCAGAGGCCCCTTCCCCTCCCATTCATCCCTGCTGGCTCTGGGCCCAGAGTTTAGGCAAAACAGTTTTAATGGTTCCCTTCACATACATTTACGTTTTGACAAATCATTCCATGCATGTTTCTGATCATCTTCTCGAGACTGCTTCTTATCTGTAGTTCCAGAACCCAGCACAGCGCCTGGTACAGAGTGAAGGTGAAGCACTGTCCGTGATGATTTTGCAGAGATGAATACTTTGTTTTCTATCAACAGGGCCGAGCCTCACAGACTGGATCGTCTTCCTGTGCCTTGGCGAAGTGCTTTGTTTTAGTTCTAGTCCGAAGAGCGATTTTGAATTGTTCTACTTTCCCACATCTACTGGCCCCCAATCTGCTTCCATCGCATTCTTTCCCACAGTGTCCTTCATTGAGAGCTCATTTCATAAACCCTCTTTGCACTTGGCTCCCCGCCATTCTCCTCTGTCGTACTCTGTCCCCACCAATGTGGTCACGGGCTAGAAAATCAATCAAGCTCTTAATCACCATGTGCAGCGGCAGCAGCACGGCCCAGCTCCTAACTCAGCAGATCCAGGAGCACCGCAGCAAGTGAGCCCCACCAGGAGGAGGGGGCCCGCACAGGGCCGGGGTGGGATTGCCTCTACGCTTCCATGGAGACATGACTTTTCTAAGCTGCTCAGTCTTGCTTCCTTGGCATCCCGGAACATACCCTTCTCTTCACACTCAGCTTGGGAAATGTAAGTCCCTCTTCCTCTGCAGTGATCAGTCACAATACTGAGTTATCGTCTTCATTTTACTGCCCATGTCCTTCCCCCAGAGAAGGCTGGTGCTTGCTTATAAGACTCCTAGAACTCTTGCAATCAATATGTTTTTAGAGGCATCTTGTATTTTATGCATTTTCCTACATTTAGGGGTGAAAATTCTATCAATTCATCACTATGCAATAAATGATTTGTGAAAAACCTTGTGGAAAGGAAGCTCATGGGAGATTCACTAGTGCTGGTCAGTGTCCCCGAGCTAGTGACTCCAGGATAACTGATCCCTCATCCAGCCATGCTGGTAGGTCTGGAGGGTACCCCCCCCCACACCCCCCAACCATGGTCTTCTGAGCCTTCACAATCTTAGGAGGCAGGACTGTCTCAGGTGTCCTGGGGGAACTGTGGCTGATATCCTGGCTCTGTTTTGATGATTTGTTTATACCACCAACAGGGAGACAAGAGCAGGATGGGTGAGGGAACTCTTAAATAAACATCACGTCTTAATTTGGCACTGCTCACCCCTTAACTAGATTGTTTCCCACCGAGCTCGCCAATTTGATTGAATTTTCACCCCATTTGTTTTGTATCCTTCAAGAGCAAACCATGCGACAGGGCAATTAAGCTCTCTGAACCTTAGTTTTTCCATCTGTAAGTGGGCTCTAGAAATTCTTCTCCTAGGGAAAGTTAAATAGAGCGTGAAGAGCCCCAGGGACGTGCACAGAAAAGGGAAAGGGAAAGAAGCCAGGGCAACTCTAACAGACTGAATATTCAAGACTCAAGTCATCTCAACTTCACAGCGCTCAGATCTGGGGTGTGAGAGAGAGAGATCTTTATCTTAGTCTAGGAAGAGAGACTTGGGCCATTCAGGAGAGTCAAGGTGCTTGGATCCTGAATTACTGAGTCACTAATCAAGTGGCTGTGTTAGTGACAACTGCAGAAGCTGGAGGGAGGGGCAGGGAAGGGAGCCGCGAGGAGAAGGTGTGGGGGAGGAGTTGTGCATGAAAGGCAAGCATTTACAGCATGTGGTGCACAGCAAAGAGCAACAAGGAACATCAAGGGCACCGAATAAAGGTCCGGGGAACAAGGAAGAGATGGCGAAAATTCATCCTGCTGGAAATAGACATGACTGCAGTCATGAAGAGGACTCCCGAATTCAGGGTGACCTGATTTGATTATGGCAACAGGAAGAGCAGGAGAGGGCAGAATAACCCGACCTGAGGAAGTGAACTGAATAATAGAGAAGACATCATAGTTGCTATGGCATTAAAATACCTCGCATCACATTAAGCTTCTTTTTTTCTCTTTTGCTTGATTCTTGTTCTTGCAACATGTTAATGTCATTGCAGTATATCCAGTAAACTAAATTTAGATCTTCTGGGGCATGGGGGAAGGGAAGAGGCAGCCCAGCTCTCCCTATTTGGGTCCACTCTGGGCAAGTATTCTTCCTCTGCAGCGTGCCTGGTTCTTGTGGTCCTTGTGTGGTGGGATATGAAAATCCGTGTCGGGCTTGGGTCTGGTGAAGCTGCTGAGTGACAATTTGAAAAGAAAGGAAGAAAGAAAAGCGGAAAACAGTTTTCAAAGAGGCACCTGCTTTAGAAATTACTTTGGAAAAATCAATAGGATGCCAAAATTTGAAAAACACCACTACTGTCAAAACCAAATGCATTTTTCAAAGTATTATTTGCTTTTATTGCTTTATAAATTATTTTACCTGGTTATAATTCAGACTTTTAGGTCCTGCCATCATTCATATGCAAATGAGACCATGGGTGGGGGGTATGTTGTACATTCTATTGACATTACTGTATACTGAGTGAATAGAAGGCTATTTCCAGCTGACTTATTTGCCACAAATGAGCCCATATTCACTGAGGCCCTGATCTTGCCCTTCAAATGGATTCACATTAACCAGACCTCAGAGACTGATGTACATACCCAAATTATGACCAGCAGACTGGAATACCCACGTTGTCATGGCAAGCACAGTCTTCCTTTGTGGATAAATATACTCGAGAAGGCAAATTCCATCCAAATGTTTGCTTCGTTAGCCTAAAGTTAGAATAAATGAGATTAGTTGTGTGATCCCCAAGATAAATACTTCTGATACAATTCCTGAAATTATGAGACTGCCCACCCACCCCACTCACCCCTGCTTAGGTGGCCCTGCCAGGCTTTCCTGAGACTTCGGGCTTCTTTTCCACCTGCTCTAGTCTCTTCAAACTGGTTTCTCCACATAGCCTCCTGTACCGGCAACTAGGCAGATTTACGCTTTTAAAGTCATAATCACATTCTATTTCTACCTTCCCGATATCACAGTCAAGTTACTTTGATGGGGATTTGGGGTATCGCCAAATTCCTCAGTCACAAATTTAGTTACTGTCTCGGTTTAGTCCCTCTGAAGTCTAGTCAAACCCCTTCTGTGTGCCGATTTTGCCAGTCTCACTTTCTGAAGGCAATGTGGTCTTAGAGAAGGACCACATTTTTGCTCTGTGGGCCACCAACAGCAGCCCAACCTGCCTTAGGTTGCTGAGCACTCTGGGTAAAGAGATCAGGCTTATTAAGATACAGATATTCTGGTCTGTGATAGAGTCAGCCATGATTTCTTGAGCATCCAGCCAAAGGATATTTCTCCTCCTCTGTTGGGGAGGTTGAGAGGTTGATCTTTTGCTGTGATTACTTAGGCTGTGAAATGTCACCTTGAGGGTGCAGGTGCCATCCTCTAGAACAGAGATGCAGAACAAAGTGGGCTCCTCATTGTCCTCATTGTCCAAATGGGACTCCAACTTTGAACTCATTATCCAGAAATGAAAATATCCTATGGCTTCTTTAACTCAAGTCATGGACCAGGACAAGATGATGACATGTTTGGGATCCCTGGCATTGAAATGACACCTTTGACCCATAAGCAGCCCATACTCAGACCTTCATGCTAAACCATCCCTTTTCTGAATGTAATTTGCTGGATGCCAGTCTTTTTGAATGAAGAGTGTCCTTTCAGGTCATTTAAGGTCCCACTGCTCCTCCTTGCTGGGTCTGTTGCTCAATTCCCACGAAAAGAGGCTGTAGGCCAACCTTTTGGAATATCTTTAAAGAGCCCAGATCCAAAGCCCCTGTGCTCAAGATAGAGGAAGACGGACAAGGGTCATGTGGCAGGCCTCACTCTGTCTCCACAGAGAACAATCCTAGATGATCGGCCTGGGTGTGGGGGTTCATCTTCTATAAACCCTGAGCATCTCTGCCCAACCTGGTGTCTCGTCTGTGCCTCAAGCCTGGGCTGAGCATGGGCTCCCCATCAGAGCAGCAGCCTTGTTATTGTTCTGCTGGGAAGGTGGGGCCCCTCCTCCACAGAGCCTGGGCTGGCTCTCTCTTTCTCTCTCTCTCTGGACGTGCTTCCCCTGGGAGTCCCCCATTCAGTGTGGCCAAAGGTACTGAATTGAAGCAGGCTATGTTCATTCATTCTCAGTTGTATATATGATAAGAGAGAGGGGCAAGTCAGTTTTCTTTTCCCTTCTGCCAATCCTGTACAACATCTGGGTATTTTGCAATTAACTTTCCTATTTCAAAATGGTCCCCTCTGAAAATGCTTATTGAAAGTTTTTTGATTATACAGTGGACTTATTTATAGGATCATTTTCATCCAAGGGCCATTTCTCTTATTACCATTCTCTCCTAGTTTTTGGAGAGCTTTATCTTGAATAAAAAGTAATTTGGTATCTATGACCTCATTTTTATCTGACAGTAATCTCCAAGACCATGAGAGTTCAAAGACTTACCCAGGCTCCCACAACACAAACATGGCCAAATGGGGCTCAAACCAAGGTCCATGGGGCCTTCAACCACACCACACATGCCAGTGAAGAGAATGAGATTGTTGGAAGGGTGGGCATGGGAGGGCAGGAGAGAAGCGAGAAGGGAACAACATGTAGAGACAGTCTACTGTATCCCAGGAGCTTGAACCTGATGATTTCCTTTAATCCTGAAAATGATCTCGCCAAGAATTATCTCCAAATAAAGAGGAAGAAACCTGAGGATCAGAGTCTAAATAACATGACTGAGGTCACATAACTAGTGGTAGCGGGCTGGGAACCGTGACTGTCCTCACCATGAGGATGTACAGAAAGAAAAGGGAGGTAATGGGACAGTGGTGAAGAAACAGGTCTAGAGGAAGGTAGAGTAGAGGAAGAGTTCTAGGAGAAGCTTCCCATATGATTTCCTGGTGTCATCAAGCTGGACGAATGGGGGACACCCACATGTCTAACCTTGGCTGGCAGAGGCATTTATCTCTGGAAGTACAGTCTTATGGGGGGGGGTCTCTTATTTGAGATGACTCTCTCTCTTTCTTTTTTTCTTCCCTTTTTTTTTTTTTTTGAAGATTTTATTTATTTGAGAGAGAGAGCACATGAGTGGGATAGTGGGAGAAGGGACAGAAAGAGAAGGAGAAGCTGACTCCCCGCTGAGCAGAGAGCCCGCGATGCTCTCCTGGGATGGGTCTCCATCCCAGGACCCTGGGGATTATGACCTGAGCTGAAGGCAGACGCTTAACCGACTGAGCCACCAGTTTTTTAAGATGACCCTCAGTTTTTTAAGATGACCTACTCCTCAAGCCCAGTTTGTTCAGTTTTTCTGGCTACAGAGGCCGAAGTGGAGGGCAGAAACTGGGTCTGCTGCGCTGCTGCATCAGGCTGCGGGTGCTGGGCTCGGGGCTGGATGTGTGGGGGTGCTGGAGAGGAACGCAAGGGATTGCCTGGAGGAGGCCTCTGCCACTGACCGACCCAAACAAGCCCAGTGGAGCGGGTGACTGGGGATGGCCATCTTGGGAGCAATTTGTGTCTGACGCATGATTTTTGAACTGTTGGCACAAGAAAGGACAGAAACATGCTTTTTTGGAGAACTCCATTATGTTAAAAAAAAATTCAAACTTATGCTATAATTTTAAGCTTTCATTTACCATATATTACAATTCGACATTTTCTTCATACCTTCATTCAAGACGGATTTGTGGACAGTACTTCTGAAATTAATAATAAAAAGTAAAAGCCCTGTAATCTAAGAATTATGTCACATATAAGTAAGCAGTCCTATGGCTTTTGAAAGTAGTAGGTAATGTATTTCCACAGCACAGAGTCTATAAATACATGAACCAAAATGTTAACAGTGGCTAAGTCAGAGTCATGTGATCTCAAGTGATTTATTTTTTCTTTTTGTCATTTAAGAAAAAATTTTTCATAATAACTATTATTAACTTACATAATTAGAAAAGGAGTTTTTTTTTTTTTTAATCCTACTAGCCCCAGGCAAGTTTCTTTACTTTTTTAGGTTTTATTTTTTCCTATGTGTAACATGGAAATTCTAATAATTTCCATTGGAGAAAGCAATTGTGAGGATTAATCAATGTATGGCATTGATTAATCAATGTATGGCATTGAACCCTTTAAAAGGGTTCCAGGCCCAGGGTAAGTGTCCAGCAGCTAATGGCTTCCACCATCCTGACTATCCTAGTAACTGGTTCTACTCCTGCCTTCTCATGGAGTAGGAGTGTGGTCTTTTAAGTCAGATCATGTAAGCCGTTGCCCTGGTGTTGCCCTTGCACTAGAGACCAGATCTAATCAGTTTACCCTAGCTGCAAGGCCTTATAGGATTCGATTTCTCACCACCTCTGCAAACAGTTCTCACATTACCCTCCCTCCTTCTCAGTCGCTACACCTCATTTATGCTGACCCTTTTGTTCATGGAATAAAATCAAGTTCTGGCCAACCTCAGGGCCTTTGCACTCCCTGTTCCCTTTGCCTTCACTTCTCTTCCTTATTATCTGTTTATAGCTGGGTTTGGTCTCAGTGTAAAAGTCGCTTCTCAGGGAGGCCTTCCCTGGCCATCCACCCAAAAGTAGCTCTCCAAGCACACTTCTCCTTCTCAATACTTCTCCTGGCTTAATTTTCACTGAAGCATTTGTCGCTACTTTACATGTTCTTGTTTATTCGTTGTATTCTGTTACCTAGTGTCAGTTTCCCCATAAACCTTGCTTGTTTTGTCAGAGGTTTCACTGGAACAGCTAGAGCCTGTCTAACATACCATAGATGCTCAATATATGGCTGTCGGCTGCTGTAATTCATGAAGTTGATGATCATTGTCACCCGAATGAACAATTTAACCACCACCTCTCACCACCTTCCCCTTAAAAGTCGCATTTTCCTAAAGAGGAAGAAGGCAATCAAATCACTTTATTTCTACCCCTCTCTCCCAGTTAGAAAAAGGATGATAGAATCAAAATGGTCTGTTTCTCGGGCTCCCCAACATTGGCCAGATTCAAAGCTTTCTCTTCCAGATTGAGACTTAAAAAAAAAAAGGCAGTCCAGATTTGAAAAGAAAATGCTGGTATGCTTTAACTCTGATACATGCGACTGGACCGGCAGTCCCCACTCTACAAAGAGGTCGTGTTCCCAACATTTCTTTGTGTTGTTGTTTGTTTCCAACACAGAATGCGTTTTTTCACTGGAAACAATGTTCCCAGACTAGCCCACAAAAGCCTATTTAACCCACAATGCTCAGTAGAAAAAAGCATGTTGAAATTCTAGGAAACAAAATGAGGAAAATGAATGCGAAGTACCATTTAAGTGTTTATCTTGAATACAAGGGCTTGAGGAAAAGCAGCTTCCCACAAAGGAGGATGAGGGAGGGCCAGGGCTGTGGAAGTTTCGGAGAGCAGAGCAGACGCCCAGCTGCCACGGCCCCACACAGCTGAGGGGCTTAGGTTGTGCACTGCACAAGAACCCTACTGTCTGGACTGCTGGGGCATAGGCTGGTCTGAGCCTGTCCGAAGGAACATTCCTGCAGATCTGGATACAACAGAGGGCACGGGAGGTGGGGGTGGGGGTGTGTGTGGAGAGTGATGCCAGTGCTTCCACCCCTCGAATTTGAGTGGCTAGACTCAGCGTATGAGGGTTCTTCCATAAAACCAAGATCAGAGTATGCAATAATCAGTGACTCAGGAGCTTTCTCGGGGAATTTCTGCTTGAGTTATCCAAGTATAAACATGATAATACAACTTAAAGAAATCATACATTCAGTTTTGGTTTCATCTTTGAAAATCACTGAAATTCCCACAAGGTAACTTCAGGCATTTTCTCCCTTGTAGCTGATCTTTCCGCCACTATCTGGAGGCCAAAGCTTTTAATACCCCAAATTGAGGCCTCGCAAAGAGGGGGCAGGGACGCCTCCTTATAAGGAGGTTCTAAAATTCCTCATGTTATTTTGAGTAAGAAAGTATGCTGGTTGGGCAAGACCCATTAACCTGAAACAAAGGCAGTCAACCCTAATTTTGGAAGCTTGTAGAGAGGATCTCCAGGTAGAATTGATAAAGAAGGAATCAAAGAAATTTAACACATGGTTTGTCAGTTATTATTTCTCGAAAGAGGACCTCACCATTGCTGTGCTGTATATCTTTGTAAATGAATTCTTCAAGGTCATTTAAAAGCAATAGTGGTAAATAGTTATACTTGTAGCACTGATGAATCTAAATTTAGAGGGCAGATACAAAAGAAAGTAACATTTCCAACTACACGTCCTGGGTGGAATTTTAAGTGCTTTAGGCAGGAGAAGAATGTGCTCTGGAAAACTGTGTTAGGTGATTCCAAAAAGGGCTCTTGTGATGATGAAGCCAGGGATGTTGAAGATATTTCTGAAGGGTTTGAGACAACTGTCTCATGAAATATGAGATTGAAAATAGTAACATTTTTTACATAATGTGTAATTTAACTATATGTGCAATCAAATTAGTATCTTTTTTCAAGGATTTTATTTATTCATTTGAGAGAGAGCGAGAGAGCGAGCATAAACGGGGGGTGGGGGTGGGGACAAAGGGGGAGGGAGAAGCAGGCTCCCCACCACACATGGGGCTCCATCCCAGGACCCTGAGATCAAGACCTGAGCCGAAGGCAGATGCTTAACTGACTGAGCCACCCAGGCGTCCTCCAAATTAATATCTTAATTATTATAGACATTTGACTCTCATCTACAGATGTAATAGTTTATATATCCAACTGGGCAAATTCGGGGGCGGGAATCTCATTGGAAAAATAAGGATCACGTCATATATGTGGAACATTTCACACCCACATTTGCTTCTAACAGAGGCAGGACATACTGAACTAAGAGCGAGGAGGTTCCACTACCCAGGCTCTGGCTTAAGACTTGGTGCAGCCACGTCCTCTGGGCAAGTCCCTTCTTGCTCCCAAGTGCTCAGTTTCATCGACTGTACAATGGAGCCGTCATACTTCTTACATCCTGTTTTTTACCTTTATAAAATATGCAGACTCGATTATTGATTAATTTATAACAAGAGCTAGAAGCAGTGTCTGGAAAATCTCAGATGACTTAATTTAAAACCATTTTACATGTATGTAGTATTGTGTTTCGATACCTTTCTGATCCAATCTGTAGTTTTACTTGAAGCAAAATTAGGAGACGAAGCTATAAATACTGGCCTTCGTGGGTTTCTAGGAATAGCTGAGTTTTCTCATCTAGGTGTGGTTCTTCCTGTGTTGTGTCAACAGCAACCTAACACGGAGGGCTTTGGGGTCAGATGATGCTAGATCAGCTCCAAGTCCCACCCCTTTTGAGGGGGTCTGATCTTTAGGAAATGTCTTAATCTTACTAGCCAGGCCTGCGCGTTTTCGAAAAGGGGGATGACAGTGAAATGAAAGTGGGGTTGATAAACCCAGTTCACTGGGTTATGGATAGGATTAAATGAGATCACACATTCGAAACCCTGGGACCGATGGTGCCATTGCTGTCATTATTTTAAAATCCAGGCTGGTGGGGCACCCGGGTGGCTCAGTGGGTTAAACCTCTGCCTTCGGCTCAGGTCATGATCTCAGGGTCCTGGGATCGAGCCCCACATCGGGCTCTCTGCTCCGCAGGGAGCCTGCTTCCTCCCTCTCTCTGCCTGCCTCTCTGCCTACTTGTGATCTCTGCCTGTCAAATAAATAAATAAATAAATCTTAAAAAAAAAAAAATCCAGGCTGGTAATTGTATCTGTGTCCTAGCATTGCCACAGAGCATGACGAATTCAGTAGCTTAGAACAACAGAAATGTATTGTCTCACAGTCCTAGATGCTGGAAGTCCAAAATCAACGTGTGAGCAGGGCCTGTGTTCCCTCTGCAACACGGGGAGTCCTTCCTCACCTCCGAGTTTGGGGGGGGGTTGTCCGCCATCTTTGATGTCCCTTCATCATGTCCTTCTCATGTCATCTTCTCCACGTGTGTCTGTCTCAGTGTCTAAAGTTCCTCTTTTTATAAAAACCCAGTGGCATTGGATTAGGCCCCACACGAGTGACCTCATTTTAACTTGATTACCTCTGCAGAGATCCTATTTCCAAATGAGGACACGTTCTGAGGTTCGGAAATTTGGACTTCAACATATCCTTTTTTTTCGTAGGGGACACATTGCAACTCCTAAGAGTGATGGTTCTGTCTTTCAAACATTCTCCAAAATAACTGACGTCTTACATTTTGCTCTCGAAAATCTCTTCCCTGCAAGATGTTATCATCACAGAGACTTTGCTCAGCAAGAACGTTGAGATGTAAAAACAGAAACTCTTAAGTTGGTTCTGTTTGTCAATACACTTGAAAGCAAGGAATCTGCTGTTTAAAGAGGAAGGCATTCTTTGCAGCAGGACTCTGTCCAGAGCATGTGACAAATTGTCACTATCAGGCCGCCCTTAGAGTTAGCTGAGGGCTATCTTAGGTATCACCTAATTCTGTGGTTTCCCAATCTGGCTGTAGGTAAGGATGACCCTGGGGACTTCGGGAGATTTTATTTATTTATTTGCGAGAGAGAGTGAACAAGTGAGCAAGCGAGAGAGAGAGAGCATAAGCAAGGGGAAGGGGCAGAGGGAGAGGGAGAAGCAGACTCCATGCTGAGCAGGAAGCCCAATGAGGGGCTTGATCCCAGGACCCTGGAATCATGACCTGAGCTGAAGGCAGATGCTTAATGGACTGAACCACCCAGGCGCCTGTATTGGTTCGTAGGCATCATCTGCGAGACCTTCAATCAGAGTTGCAGAGTAGAGCTGAACTTTTGAAAGGCTCGCTAGGTGATTTGGTTACATTCAAGGTGGCTCTGGGATCCGGAACTGACTGGCAGATGGGGAGCTGAGGCCCAGAGAGGCTGACTAAGTACCAAGTTTGGTCAGGTGTTCAGTAGATGACTGACACCCCAGTCAGTCTGCTTCTGCCTTTTTCTCGAATGGTGCCAGGGTTCAATATTGGCGGTATTTGCAAGGAGAGCACAACCATCCTCTCACTGCCCACAGTGGTTCCGGAGAGTCTTTCAAGGTATAAAATAGCTTTGCAATGAGCTGAAGAGGTTTGGTATGTTTCCTTCCAAGGGTTCTGCCTTTTTTGTTCTTTGCTCTGACATAACTTACCACTTCACTGAATCATGCTTCCATGTTTTAAAATATAAACTTGTTTTTTCCCTTTTTTTTTTTTTCAAAAGAACTAAAAGGATAGTTATAAAGAGCCATCAGTTCCCTTCCATCAGAAACCACCCATGAAAGGCCAAGAGATTAAAGGAAGGAGGGGCAGTGCAGAGAGAAAAGTGGCAGGAAATCAGCTTCCCACAGAGGTGAGAGTTTGGTATGCGGAAGAGGAGGAAAAGGCCACCGAGAGAGACACTCTCCAGCTCCCTACAGTAAGATACTGTCTGGTACCTTCTCAGAGGTATGCTTTACTGTGTAAGAATGGACGAGTTAAGAACGTGAGTGTTGAAGTCAAACAGACCTGGGTTCAGATTCAAGCTCTGTCACCAGCGAGCCACTGACAAAGGTCTCCAAGCCCCGGCTTTCTCATCTGTCATGTGGGGGTACTACTACCTCACAGGGTGTGGGGAGATGTGGAGTTCCGGATCCCTGGTAGACCGCTTATAAATGGTCGCACTATTATCATGGAAGAATTATGCTTTGAGGACTTGTGGAGGACCTTTTTCTGTCTCTTGCTTGAGGCCTTCTGTGTGGTATCATTCGGTGGGAGGACTGTGGACCTGCCTCCCACTTTAGCAGAGGACGTGGTAGGAGCTGAATGTGGCCTCACTTTGCTAGCAGAGAAGGAGGAGCTGTTTCTGTCCATCCATCCCCCTTTCTACTCTGCCATTGATGGGTCTGGAATAGAAACCCTCTTCTTTGCTCAAATGAGATCAACGCAGGAGAAGCAGGTTGTGTTTGGGAGGGGAGATCAGGTGGGAGGCCTGGGGCAGAGAAGGCTAGATGGCTGTGAAGAGCTCTTGGTGTCAGGCCAGAGAGGGTAAGCCCCAGACCTGGGTTTTGGGGCAGGCATGAGGCTCAGGACACCACCTCTCTGAGCAAGCAGGGCAAGTAGGAGCAGAGGGAGGAGACACGACAGAGGCCGCATGACCTTGTACATCTTAGAATTCCGTCCAGGCCCACCCTGCTGGGTGGACTCAGTTGTAAACTTCGACTTCCTCCCCTGATTGCAACTGGCCCACTTGGGCAGGCTGCTCCTCTCCAAGCCCCTAAGAAGGATGGAACCCGAGCCCTCCTTCATAAATTGATTAGACAAGTAAGCAGGAGACCAAGAATGGCTCTAAGAGTCTTGACTGTATTCCTTACACACGAAGAGGCGGCGAGGGCACGTTCTCTCTCCTCCGGAGCTTTGAGAGGGGCAGTCTGTATTGCTGGCAAGGACTCGGGCAGGCCTGTGGCAGCTAACAACATCATCCCTATTTTCAAAAGCTTTATCTTTTGCTGTCCGTGATTGTGGGTGAGTTAGTTGTGGTTGTATCAACCCGGGGGGTGGGGGTGACATTGTGCCACCGGGTACACGTGTGCTCCTCATTTCTCAAAGACAACGTCCAGATGTTGTTTATATCCCAAATCCCTTCTTCACTTCTGAAGTTGGCCAAGTCCTTTGATACAGTGATTAACATCCAATCGCTTGACCTACCGACAATGATGTTTCTAGACAAAGCACAGATCCAGGTCATTTCTTCTCCCCGAGCTCCCCTCTACTATGTTAAAGAAGGTTGTCTGAGCCACAACTAGGGCCCCTCATCATGATAAAATTCTACATCTCAAGAAGCACCAGCCCAGGGCAGTCCATAGTGGGGATAATGCAGGCAACCCACTGTTAGCTGCAAAGGCAGGCGAAAGGACGGTGCTTTGGCAAAGGGGAGAACGAATCCATTCACTCTTCTTTTATCTGTCCTTCAACAGACGTGTATCAAGCCCTTAGAATGTGCAAAGGAATAGCAAAGCTAGGGCACGGTTCTTTTTTTTTTTTTTTTTTGGTCTATTAAAGATTTTATTTATTTATTTGACAGAGGGAGAGAGAGCGAGAGATGACAAGCAGGCAGAGAGACAGGCAGAGAGGGGGGAAGCAGGCTCCCTGCTAAGCAGAGCCCAATGGGGGGCTCGATGTCAGGACCCTGAGTTCATGACCTGAGCCGAAGGCAGAGGCTGAACCACTGAGCCACCCAGGCGTCCCTTTTATTTTTATTTTTAAGGATTTAAAAAAATATATATTTATTAACATATAATGTATTATTTGCCCCAGGAGTACAGGTCTATGAATCATCAGGCTTACACACTTCACAGCACTCACGATAGCACATACCTTTCCCAGGGTCCATCACCCAGCCACCCTAACCCTACCTCCCCACCCCCCAGCAAACCTCAGTTGGTTTCGTGAGATTAAGAGTCTCTTATGGTTTGTCTCCCTCCTGATCCCACCTTGTTTCATTTTTCCCTCCCTTCCCCCCATGACCTCCTGTCCTGTCTCTCAAACTCCTCATATCAGAAAGATCATATGATAATTTTCTTTCTCTGATTGACTTCTTTTGCTCATCACAATAGAGGGCACAGTTCTTAAGGAGCTCCCAATGGAAGGAAAGGTGAGCAGACTACAGACCTCTTGGAAGGGCCTATGCAGGAAGTAGGGGGTGCTGTGTGTGAGAGAGATGGTCCAGGAGGGGACAGGGAATGCAACCTAGGCCCTTTGATTTTAAAAATCCCACCTCCTTTCTCCTTTGGCACCTTTCATTTGTTGGGTGTGCACCACTCTATTAGGTTTGAAATGTTGGATCATGGTGGCCATGGGATAAGGGAGAATCATGAGAAGCACCTCCCACCTCTCTCCATCACACTGGAAGTCAGAGGGACAAGCCAAGGCCTGAAGTGTCCCCATCAGGCATGACATTGGGGTGGGTTCTGGGTTGGCAGCTCAGGTTATTCCTGTGGATGCCCCGGGCAGGGGGAAGAGCCATTAGGGTACTGTCCCTTCCCCAGGATCTCCCTGAGTTGGAGAGAGTTGGGTAGAGACGGGGCTGTGGGACCTTAGGGCCCAGCTCTGCCTGTGGCTCTCCTAAAACTTCTTTTCTAGATCATATAATGAAGCCACTTACCATTTGGTGATGAAAGAAGGAGGGGTTATTATCTTTCCTACTTCATGCACAGGAATACTAAATTAAAAGCTTACGTAATGTTTCCAAGGTCAGAGGGCAACTAAGGAACAGGGAGAGGGAAAGGATTGCAGTTTCTGGTCCTTCCTGTTTCATTGCCTCAGGGTTAGAGCTCCCTGTTCCTTTGAATCCCACGTTTAGTTAGGATTAGGGGCTGTAGCGGTGAATTGTTTCCACGTTAACCTTCCTCATTAAAAAAATGAAAAATCAGGGCAAGTCTTGGTTTCCCATTTTTCTACGGCAAAACCCGCTTTATGACTTGAGGGAGCGAGTGATGGTCGCAGTCCCCACTCAGCACGGAGGCAATACCCTTGTTCTTTCGGCTATTGGTATTCTGTACCAGCTGTGTCTTACGGAGCCTGGAGAGTTCCAGCAAGGATGGGCCGGAACTCCAGCTGCTGGTGAGCAAGTGTTCACTATTTATAGCAAGAGGGGGCCTGCAAAGCAATGGAATTTTTTCCTTCTGAGTCGTTTTGATGCAACCAACAGGAAGTGGGCTGTGATAGATGCTAAATTCTCTGACATGAATGAAGTCACTTGCAGTACTTTTCAAACTTGGTTGCGCATCAGAAATCACTGGAGGGGTTGTTAGAACATGGTAGCTGGGCCCGGCCCCTAGAGTTTCTGCTTTAACAGGTGCATTGTTGACAAGTTTCAGGTGATGCTGATACAGCCGGCGAGGGGCCCTTGCTCTGTTATAAGAGTGTGAGGGGACGGGGAACGGACATCCCTCATGGCCATGGGTTGAACTAAAGCAATGAACTGTCTGTCAGGCACCGAAAATCTCTCGTTGGTGATCTTACCGTCCTTGTCAGATCAATTTCTAGAGCATAAATATTAGTTCCCAAGTAAAGAAAACTGCATTAAATGTAGAAGATAGTGCTTGTAAGAAATACGGATGCATAGTATTTAATAGAAGTTATTTTTTCATCTCTTTTTTCTAGTGAAAAGATGCAATGTACTTGGTGATATTATCACCTTGTAATGTTTGGAGTCAAGGCTGGCAGATTGGACCTCCATTTTCAAGTTCAGTCAGAGCCAGACCTGGACCCTGTTGGTTGATAGGCCATCTTTGCTCAAGGGTCGGGAAAAGCAAGAAGGCAGGCACAGGAAGAAGGTGGCTTGTCCACCCAGCAGATCAAGACCTGGGCTTTGGCCTTTGATTTCTTCCATAGATTGGCCTGTTAAGGTTTTCTGCTTCTTTTGAAATGGTTTTTATATTTTATGTTTTCCTCAAAAATTATCCATTTCACTCAGATCTTCAAAATATTAGCATATATTTGTACAAATGATTCTCTTGAAAGAATGATAGTTTTCTCTATACAAATATTGAATCATTATGTTGTACACCTGAAACCAATATAATGTCAATTACATCTCAAATGAATAAATGCAAATTAAAAAAATATTTTTTTATATTTTTATAAACATATAATGAATTATTAGCCCCAGGGGTACAGGTCTGTGAATTGCCAGGTTTACACACTTCACAGCACTCACCATAGCACATACTCTCCCTAATGTCCATAACCCCACCACCCTCTCCCGACCCCCCTCCCCCCAACAACCCTCAGTTTGTTTTGTGAGATTAAGAGTCACTTATGGTTTGTCTCCCTCCCAATCCCATCTTGTTTCATTTATTCTCTTCCTACCCCCCAAAACCCCCACGTTGCATCTCCACTTCCTCATATCAGGGAGATCATATGATAGTTGTCTTTCTCTGATTGACTTATTTCGCTAAGCATAATACCCAACAATGTGTTCCATCCACATCGTTGCAAATGGCAAGATTTCATTTCTTTTGATGGATGCATAGTATTCCATTGTGTATATATACCACATCTTCTTTATCCATTCATCTATTGATGGACATCTAGGTTCTTTCCGTAGTTTGGCTATTGTGGACATTGCTGCTATAAACCTTCGGGTGCACGTGCCCCTTCGGATCACTATGTTTGTATCTTTAGGGCAAAATACCCAGTAGTGCAATTACTGGGTCATAGGGTAGCTCTATTTTCAACTTTTTGAGGAACCTCCATGCTGTTTTTCAGAGTGGTTGCACCAGCTTGCATTCCCACCAACAGTGCAGGAGGGTTCCCCTTTCTCCACATCCATGCCAGTAAATGCAAGTTTTAAAAAAAAGAAAAGAATTTTATTTTTTTAAATTTCTTTTTTTAAGCTCATTGCTTTTTTTTTTTTTTTTTTTAAGATTTTATTTATTTATTTGACAGAGCGAGAGATCACAAGCAGGCAGCGCAGCAGAGCGAAAGGGAGAAGCAGACTCCCACTGAGCCTGATGCAGGGCTTGATCCCAGGACCCCGGGATCATGACCTGAGCCAAAGGTAGTCGCCCAACGGAGCCACCCAAGCGCCCCAAGAATTTTAGTTTCTTACATACATGTGCTAATCACTTTTGAATTCCCAAGTTTATTTGTATTTTTTTAAAGATTTTATTTATTTATTTGAGAGAAAGAAAGTATGAGTCAGGGGAGAGGCCGAGGAAGAGGGACAAGCAGACTCTCTGCTGAGCAGGGAGCCTGACATGGAGCTCGATCCTAGGACCCCGGGATCATGACCTGACCTAAAGGCAGAGGCTTAACAGACTGAGCCACCAGGCATCCCTGAAAATGATTCTTTATCTTGTTTTATCTTGTTGAATAATCACTTCCTTTACATTCATTCTTCTTAAACAAAAGTTTTTAAGATTGTAACTTTTCCTCTGAACAAATCTTTGACTATATCTCAAAGATTTTAAGTGGTATTTTCAGTAGATTCCCCCAATCACTATTTGCTAAATTATATGGCTTTTCTTTCTTGTTTATGGAAGTCAAAGCATTGAACAAAATTAATCAGTCATCTTTGGGTCTCCTTGCTCTCTTGGTTCACTATCTTTTCTTTAGTCTCTTGTATTTGATAGGATCTCTGTGACTGGGGTGTTGAACAAGGTTGAAAAGCACTCCACTGCAATTTAAGAGGAAATGGAATTTGGAATATGAAGACTCGAGTCCTGACTCTGGAACTTCTTAATGGTAACCAAATAAACCGTGCACTTGGAGCCTCACTTTTGTCCACCAATGTAGGATTGAATTATGTGATCTCTAATGTCCTTGTCAGTGTATGACTCTAAGACATGTGGACAGTTTCAGTTAAAGTGGTTGAGTGATTTCTGGGCTGACTTGTTAGTTGAGGCAGACACTAGAAAAGCTGAGTTCAACCCTTGCCATGTTTTCTTACGTGACACTTTGAAAGGAGAGAAAATCACATGGCTCTGGAGGCTCATTTCCTTTTTTTAAAAAATTTTTTATAGTGAGAAGCCAGTTCAGTTGGTGTGAGTTAGCTCCAGGAGGACGAGGATCATGCTGGAGGCTGAGCCCTGGAGCGTCTCCTTTCTAACAAGGCTATCACGGCTCAGGAAATGCCATTGCTACAGAATTTTCTAGATGGTCCTGTGCTTCTTTCCCCAAATGTATGTGGAGCCCTAAAGGCATGGATTCTTTCTCTTCAGATCTTTCCAGGGTTGTATCTGTCCTCCTATGCTGAGTCCTAAACACCTCTCTGGGGAATCACAGGACCTCAGAGTCTCATCCACACTCATTACTTCCATGCCTGTAGGCTTTTCCCCAATGAATCCCGTTTTTCATTTACCCCACGTGTGCTGTTATTCTGTGTTCCCATTACAACACATCCTATTTGATGACTGTACTGCTGAATGGTTTAAATACTTGGTCTCATCTAATCCCCACAACAAATGTGATAGTTAGGGGTATTATCCCCATATTACCAATGAAGAAAATCTAGTGCTCAGAGAATTGAAACCATTTGTCCAAGGTCACATGGTTGGAAGAGGCAGGGCAAGAGTCTGAATCCACATTGTTGGGTTTTAGGGCCTGTGTTTTGAACTCGAAGAGGGCTTTGTTCACATCCTAAATGTCATAGCTGCTTTCCTGCAGGTGGTGCTAAAGGGTCTTATTCAAACAAAATTAGTATAGTACAACAATTTTTTAATAGAGAAAAGTATTTGTCCCAAAGCACAGTATTTGTCCCAAAGCACAGCATGGATGATAGCATCTCTGATGTAATATGACTGTCTCATAGGAGGCGATTAATACGTGGTGATGAAAACATACATATTTTCTCAAATGACATGTTTAATTCAAGATATATTCAGCACTCAGGAGAAGGCAGAGCCAGGTGTCAGAGGGGAGGAGGGAGGAGCGGGGCCAGCAGTGGGTCCAGCGAGCCCAATACATTGACTCCAGAGGTCCTACGGCCATCACCTTCAGGCTGACTCAGCTTCTCACTCTTTCCTTGCCGCACTCTGTTGGCCCTTATTTCTCGAATCTTCTAGGACAGTTACTGGGGACTAGTATGTCTGTTCCATAGCATTGCTGCTCGAAGGAAATACCTACTGTTGATATGGAAGGCTCCGACTAGGAACATCTGTTTTATAAAGGCAGATGGGGAAAAAAATCTTCGTTGTAAAGAAATGAACTTTATTACCTTTCATGAGCTAAAAATGACCCTTTGTATCTACTGCATCTCGGGCCCACATAGACTGTAGAGATCCCCTACCTTCTGAATGGCATTTTGTTACAAAGTATCCTTTAATGCTTTTCCATAAGGCTCCAATGTCCTACTTCCACAAGCTATTTTCAGTTCTTATGAGCAAAATACTCTTCTGAGATCTGCCAGCATCCACATTAACTCATTACCGGGTTTTCTCCCCGTGGATCGGCAAATGACAGATTCTCTGGGGTCCGAGAAGGGCCCAGCCTTCTAGATTCCCCCTTGACTCAACGTTCATGTGGTTTAAACAGATTGTCACTTCCGGGCAGCCCGCAGTCCTGAACGGCCCTCAAAACACCCCCCAAGAACTCGTGGTAGTAAATATCTGTATATGCTTTCAACACTGACTATGTACATGGGGCGTATCCACGGGTAGCTACTGGGCCTAAACTGTGAGGTGAAGGTTCACATGGGGCTTGTCGAGGAAAGCACAAGACTTTGCTTCACACTCGAAATCCACGCATGTAAATGCAGATGTGTGGGGAGCCCCACAGAGACAGGCACATATCCATACGGAAATAGGTAACATTACACAGAGAGAGCTCATGGGATGTGTGGGGTCTTCTGGTAAGAGGCATATAAAATGCCTCCATAGACTCCTGATTTAAGAGGATCCCAGGGCGGGAGTAGTACCTGGGTGGCCTCATTGTTAAGCATCTGCCTTCGGCTCAGGTCATGATCCCAGGGTCCTGGGATAGAGCCCCACATCGGGCTCCCTGCTCAGCGAGGAGTCTGCTTCTCCCTCTGCTGCTCACCCCACCCTCATGCTCTCTCTCACTCACTCTCTGAAATAAATAAATAAAATCTTTAAAAAAATAAAAATAAGAGGATCCCGGGATTTAGGAAGAAAGTAAAATTGGCAGAAGTTCGAGAAAATAACTGCCTTGATGAAAACAGTTTCACAGACAGCCGAAGGCAAAACAATAGGGCACTGAAATTTCATGTGAGTGCAGTTCCTAGCTTGGAGTCTAGGGAAAGGAATGATTCCAATAATGTGATTAACTCTCATTCTACCAAGGGGGGCGGATCTTTGATTTGCACAGGAATGTCCTTGGTAGGAAAGTAGTTTTGTGTAGGTTGTATGAATGTTGTGTATGAATGTCCTTTACCTCTAGGTGGTTTCCTGAACGGCCCTCCTGATCAGACTGCTTTATTTTTCTATGGCTATCCCCAAGTTCTTCTAGATTAGCCTGTGGATAATTAATTTGGCCCCCTGAAAGCATAAATACTGCTCGACTCAACAGAATTTTAGTAATACTGAAGCTAGTTCCCCTTGGAATTTTTTTGGGCACTTCCTAGGGAAATATTAAGTCAGGTTTATCTCCTACTGTGAAAGTAGTAAGTGTATCCTGGTGTGTAAATGAATCTCCTGAGAGTTTGGTTCATACAAATTCATTTGGTATAATTTGAGCTAAGAAAGTGGAGTTTCTTATCTTTAACATCAGCCAAAATAGCACTTCCTCAAGCAATTCACCCTACCTCCTCGGAAGTAATCCCATAGATTTCGTTCATTCAACAAATACTTATTTTGCACCTCATCAGTGTCTGGCCGCCTCCTAGGTAGAGAACAAACCCCACAAAACTCTTGGGGAGCTTATATTCTAGGGGAGACAGCACCTTGGACCCTTTCCCTGGAGTGTCATGTAGGGTGTGGTTACTTGTTTGTGATCCTTTGTTTTCTCTTGTGTGAGGTCTGTGAGGCTGGGGTCAGTTTCGTTAAGCCTTGTACTTCGGGCATTAACACTGTACCAATTTACAGAAAGCTCTCAATGAATTATTTTTTAAAGATTTATTTATTTACTTATTTATTTGGCAGACATCACAAGTAGGCAGAGAGGCAGGCAGGCAGAGAGAGAGAGAGAGAGAGAGAGAGAGAGAGAGAGGAGGAAGCAGGCTCCTTACTGAGCAGAGAGCCCGATGCAGGGTTTGATCCTAGGACCCTGGGATCATGACCGGAGCCAAAGGCAGAGGCTTTAACCCATTGAGCCACCCAGGCACCCTTGAATATTTAAGGGATGAGTAAATCAGTAAATTCTCAAAGCTTCATAACTGGACTCTAGGTCTCAAGGAATTGATCCTAAACTCTCAGAACCTTTAACAACTATGCATGCTTGGAAATTACCAATGAGCTTTCTTGGTACACGATCTCTGCCATCCAGTCTTGGGGATAGCCATAGAAAAATAAAGCAGTCTGATCAGGAAAAGAGGCCCTGAGCTTAGCTTTCCTGAGCTGCCATCAGCTCTTACATGGTACAGAAGTTGAATTGAGAGTTGGCTATCTTATCATGGGGGTCTTTGTGAACACTGGATGAGGGGCCCCAGAGCAAGATTTGGGGTGGACCAGCTGGCCATATGGGCTGGTGGGAAGCCTAGGATTTTGCAGTGAGAACTGAGATGAGGCTAGGTTGATAAGAGAGGGGTCCCTGGCCCCACCCCCGCCACGTTCCTGCCCGCCAAGTTGCTGAACCAGCACGGCCAGTGTTAGCTTCTGAGGCCATTAGCCCTGGGAGAAAGAGGCAGATTGTCTAGAGACCAGCAGACTGTGATCGGCAAGTCCCCAGACAACACACCAAGCCAGGGTCACATCCTGTACCCAGGACCATGGGGACAGTCAAACACATGTGCTAATCAAGCCCATCAGAAAGATGCCAAACAAGACTCCAAGCTGGCTGGTTATCCTGCTGTAGCGCGGTGATAATGTTGGTCAGTTAGGGAGCGAATGGCAGCAAAGGAAGAACTCTGGACCCCAGTTACGCTGGGACAATTCGGGGGGATAGTACCAGATTCTGCTTCTTAGGTTATACCAAGGGAGAAAACCCTACCTCTCCTTTCTTGGGGATGCAAATGCAGGTCCCGCCCATTTCTTTGTCTTATCATATCCTGTGTTCCTCCTCTGTTGGAGAACTGGCTAGACTCTCTGTCCCAGGACAAGTCAGGGACAAAGTTCTCTTCCCTCCTGTACCCTGGGGCCATTATAGCAGAGAAGCGATGGAAAGGAAAGGCTACCTGAAAGAGTGAGATTTGAAAGGTTTTTATAAGTAACTTTACTTTGTTCATACTATTTTATATTACATATTAATTATATATGTTATTCATAAGATTTTCATATTACTTTTTAAAAGATTTTATTTATTTATTTGAGAGAGAGCACACTCGCAAGTGTGAGCAGGGGAGGAGTGGAGAGAGAGGGAGAAGCAGGCTCCCCACTGAGCAGGGAGCCCCTTGTGGGTCTTGATCCGGGACCCTGGAATCACCACCTGAGCCAAAGGCTAGATGCTTAACTGACTGAGCCACCGAGGCGCCCCTACTGAGATATTATTTCCATGTGACGAAACCACAGATTTTAAGTATGTAGTTTGAATTTTGACAAATGTACTTATGAAACCAATGAATGCCCCGATGAAGATGTACGACACTTCTGTCACCACGGACGTTCACTCAGTCTGAGGAGTGAGCACTTTTATCAGAAAAGACTGAATCCTAAAATCACATACATGATCAGATCCAAACAAACTTAAACATGGTGGGATCTAAGTTAATTTTTATCTGACGCAGCCAGTTTTAGGGCGAAGGAAAATCAAAGTAATTATAGACAAAGCAGAGTAGGTACATTTTATCTGTGTATCTCATTTTAAGCTGGAGCTAACTTTGTGTCTCTGCTATGCTTGAGAAGTTGAAGGATTTGATGTTGGAAATGAAGAGAATTGGGGAGAAAAGACTATTCAGTCGAAGAGGTAGGCATAAGGAGGCTGGTAGGCCTAGTCCCATTGCAGCATTCACTAAAAGGTAGATGAGAGTGTCCACTAGTGGGTAAATGGAGTAACCAAATATACATACATACAAATATGTATGTGTATATATATATATCATGTGTATATATATAATATATAATATATGTATATATAATAAATATAATATATATTTATATTTTTATTATATATAAAATAAATATATATGTAATAAATATATAACATATGTATATATACATGATATATAAATTATATATACATATATGTATATATTATATGTATATATATAATATATATGTGTATATATAACATATATGTATATATAATATATATGTATATATACATGATATATATATATACAAAATGGAGCATTGCAATATAAATATGAGAATATTGGAATAATTCAGTATCATTCAGCCTTAAAAAGGAAGGAAATTCTGACACATGCTACAACATGAGTGAATCTTGAGAATGTTAAGTGAAATAAACCAGTCACAAAAAGCAATAATGTGTGATTCTACTTGTGTGAGAGACCCAGAGTGGTCAAATCCACAGATGCAGAAGGTAGAATGGCGAGTGCCTGGGGGAAGTGAGAATGGGGAGCTGTTTAAGGGGCATGGAGTTTTGCAAGCTGGAAAGGGTTCCAAAGATGGATGAGGGTGACTGTTGTACTTTGTGCCACTGACCTGTCCACATAGAAATGGTTTCTAGAAATAAGTTTCTAGTTGGGTCTATTTTATCACAATTAAAAAAAAAAAAAAAGTGGATGATGAGAGGACTACCATCTGCCTCCCGGGCCAATGCTTTACCATGACGTATACCCTCTTCACTAGACCAAAGGGATACCGATTCATTCTTTCTTTTAACCATGAACACAGCTGTGGACCACAGGGTCTGTCTCCCATGACCCCCCGAAGAGGTGGGTCTGTGGCATGCATGCAAAGGACCACGCGCTCACAGGGAGCACACATCTCTAGCATTCTCCTTGGTGCAACTCAAGGTCATAACTGGCATGTAGACTTGTGGCAACAAGCTAGTCAATAAAGCATGGATTGAGTAATCTTTGTGATCACACCAAATTAAGCTCAGTGGAAAATGACCATCAATTAGCACTCTTCACAGATTTGCTAAGTGACTGCCATGTTTAGGTACTGGGTTAGGAGCTGTGTGTGTGTGTGTGTGTGTGTGTGTGTGTGTTGGGGGAGGGAGCAACAGGTGAGGGAAGTGTAGAGAGAGGACCCACCTGATGCCCTTAGGTTGGTTATGCTATAGTAGGGGAGATTAGTTTGTACGCAAATAGCTCCAGAACAAAGTTCAAAGTTGTAAGGGGCTCGGTAGAGGCGTAGATAGAATGTTAGGAAGAGGGCAACTGGAGAAGGAAATTCTTCTGCACTGATTTTAGCTCCGTGGTTGGCAGTTGGGCAGAAATAATTTCTCATGTGATTCTCCAATTTCTAGATGGATATTATAACAGGGATCACTGAAGTTCAGAGACAACAAGGGACAGCCCTCCCCAGATCGCACGGGCAGAAAGTTGACAGAGCCCAGATTCAAACCCAATCTTTCTGACTCAAAAGACAAAGATTTATTTGGTGGACCAGTAGTCTCAGATTACGGAACCTAGCCCAGAGGTATTCCAAGATATTTCATTATGTGGGTGGAGATGGTTTTAAGGGTATGGTCAGTTTTGTTTTCCAAAAATAGCTTAAGCGGTATTTCCCACCCGCATGCTCTCCTGGAATCTTGCATACCCCAACAGGAAGAAGGAGTCTGTGTCTCTTCCCCCCTTGAAGCGGGGCAGGCCTTTGTGAAGATCTCGGCTAACAGAGTTGGCAGAAGCGAAGCTGCAGGAATCCTGTAGGTCTGCGTGCTCTCTCAGGATGCCCCCGTCTGAGTAGTCCTGCTGAAGCTACGGGTTTGTGAGCAGTTGTTGAACCTACAGAGTTTGGGTGATCTGTTTTGCAGCAATAGATTCGGAATCATTTTCCAGATTATAAACTTTCATATGTATCTCTTCTAAAATGGGTCATCCTGAGAACCCAGGATCAACACAGAGCCTTCCCAGGGGCCATTCTTCCATTCCTGTTTGTAAACAAACAAAGTTGTATATGCACTTCCCTGATTCTTATAAGGATGCTTTGTCTAGATCAGGAGTTGGAAAATTTTACGTGGTAAGAGCTAGATAGTAGGGGTGCCTGGGTGGCTCAGTCAGTTAACCATCTGCCTTTGGCTTAGGTCATGATCCCGAGGTCCTGGGATCGAGCCCCATGTGGGGCTTCCTGCTCAGTGGGGAGCCTGCTTCTCCCTCTCCCTCTGCTCCTCCCCGACACTCATGTGGATGTCTCCCTCTCTCTTCTCTCAAGTAAATAAATAAAATCTTAAAAAAAAAAAAAGAGCTAGATAGTAAATATTTCAGAATTTGTGGGCTAACTCTGGGAAACAGTATGGAGGTTCCTCAAAAAGTGGAAAATAGAGCTACCCTACAACCCAGCAATTGCACTACTGGGTATTTACCCTAAAGATGCAAATGCAGTGACCCGAAGGGGAAATGCACCCGAAGGTTTATAGCAGCAATGTCCACATAGCCAAACTGTGGAAAGAGCCTATTGGATAAATGGATAAAGAAGAGGTGGTATATACATGCAATGGAATACTATGCAGCCATCAAAAACCAAAATATTGCCATTTGCAACGACATGGATGGAACTTGAGGGTATTAAGCTAAGCGAAATAAGCCAATCAGAGAAAGACAATTATCATATGATCTCACTGATATGTGTAATTTGAGAAACAAGGCAGAGGATCATAGGGGAAGAGTGGAAAAATGAAACAAGATGAAACCAGAGGAGGAGACAAACCATAAGAAACTCTTTTTTTTGTTTTTTTTAAAGATTTTATTTATTTATTTGACAGACAGAGACCACAAGTACGCAGAGAGAGAGGAGGAAGCAGGTTCCCTGCTGAGCAGAGAGCCCGGTGTGGGGCTCAATCCCAGGACCCTGGGATCATGACCTGAGCTGAAGGCAGAGGCTTTAACCCACTGAGCCACCCAGGTGCCCCAGAAACTCTTAATCTCAGGAAACAAACTGAGGATTGCTGGAGATTTGGGGATGAGTGGGATGGAGTGGCTGGGTGACTGACGTTGGGGAGGGTGTGTGCTATGGTGAGCACTGTCAATTGTGTAAGACTGATGAGTTGTGTAAGACTGATGAGTTGTGTAAAACTGATGAATCACAGACCTGTATCCTCAAACCAAATAATACATTATATGTGAATAATAATTAAATAAATAGAAAAAAAGAATTTGTGGACCACATACTATTTGCACATTCTTGTGTGTGTGTGTGTGTGTGTGTGTGTGTGTGTGTTACAATCTTTTAAAAATGTAAAAACCATTATTGGCTTGAGGGTTATTGAAAAGCAGGCTGGAAAGTATTTAGCTCCCACCAGCCAACCTTAGTTTGCTAACCTCTGTCCTAGTAATTAGAAAAGCAACTGTCCCACATCAAAACCCCCCAGCCCAGCAAATAAATAAAAGAAAACCTCCAGTAGAGCCACGAAAGGTACAATTTGAAATGATGGTGTTAATACTGAAAATATTTGGCTAGCAAACCCTTTTGCAAATCACATGTTTTCTAAGTCATTGCTTTCAGCTCTCCTGAAGGAAAACCTAATTAAATTTTTAGGTAGTAGATCATAAAGAATAGCTGTAGGTGTTAGATCACTATATGATTATTGGTCTATAACCTGGAAAGCATTCAGAGAATGAAGTAAAAAAAAAAAAAAAAGAAATTATGAAATTCATTCCATTTTCACCTACTTATTCATGTCTACAATATTCTTTGATGTGTGTGTCTTTATTTTTTAATTTTTATTTGGAACCCAACCTGGGCCTTAAACTCACGACCCTGAGATGGAGACCTGAGCTGAAATCAAGAGTTGGGCATTTAACTGACTGAGCCGCCCAGAAGCTTGAGTACATGTATCTTTAAAAAATAGAAGAAAAAAAAAGAAAAATGGGGAGCCTGGGTGGCTCAGTTAGTTAAGCATCTGACTCATGATTTCAGCTCAGGTTGTGATCTCAGGGGTTATGGGATTCAGCCCCTTGTTGGGCTCGGCATTAAGCATGAAGCCCACTTGGGATTCTCTCCCTCTCCCTTTGCCCCACCCCTGCAAAAGAAATAGAAAAAGAATTCATATAGAAGCTTGTATCCTTTGACCTATAAGGAATATTAATGAAAAAACACAAGAACTAATTGAAAAAAAAAGCAGTTCCATCTAATTAAGAGATACATTTCCAATATAATTTTACGTCTCATCTTTAATAAGTATATATACGTTGATTTGTCCGATAGTGTTCTCCTACTAATTGTGATTCTAACTTCACACAAAGCAAATCTGTCAAACACTCAGAGCTTAATAGTTATAGGAAATTGAAATAAATTTCGATTCCAATTTCTATACACACATTTATGCCAGAGATGTAAGAAAGAATGATCAATAAAATATCTTTAAGAATAAACATATTGCGTCAGCACTTAATTCAATGGAGGGAATAGAATGGAATGAACACTCAGAGAGAAAAAGGAGCAGTATAATATTTCCAAGTGTCAAGAGAGCTTATTCTTGTATTTTTTAAAGTGGATGATGGTGGCTCTCACATTGCTGTGATGTTTAGATCCCACTGGATGCCCAGTTTATTTTGAAATGTCAGTATTTACTGTACGCCAGGACAGCAGCTGTCAGAGCGTGGTTCCTGAGCCAGTGGCGCTTGGATCACCTGGGGACTTGACAAATTCTTAGGGCCAGCCCCCCAGAATCGGAGACTCTGAGAGCGGGCCCAGCGTTTAACCTGTGTTCCAGCTGACTGATGTGTGCCCACATGATAGAGAATATCTTTTTATGTCAATTTAAGATACGCGAGGGGACACAAGGTCTTACAAAAGATTACTGAGGTCCTCAGGCAAAAATGTTTGAGGACAGACACCCAGACCCTGTACCTTTTTCTATCTTTAGAGTTTTCTTCCGAGGAGGGGGCAGCAGACAGGGACAAGCACTGGGGATGGTTTCATGTGGGAATTGGGAAGGATTGGGACAGGCACAGGGAAAAGAGTATGGCAAATGGAGAGCCCAGGTGGCTCAGTCGGTTACGTGGCTGCCTTTGGCTCAGGTGGTGACCCCAGGGTCCTGGGATTGAGTCCCATGTCGGGCTCCCTGCTCAGCAAGGAGTCTGCTTCTCTCTCTCTCTCCTGCTTCTCCCCACCGCTCTCTGTCTTTCTCTCTCTCAAATAAATAAATAGGACAAATCTTTAAGAAAAAAAAAAAGAGAGAGCACGGCGGGCAGAGAGGACAGTATAAAAAAGGCGCAGAGGTGGGGCAGCACGGTGTGAGTGAGGGGAGAGGGGGGCTAGGCGAGAGCCAGCGAGCGGGGCAGAGAGCTGCTGGAGGGAAATCTGGAAAGACATGAGCGTGGTGATGCCAGGACTTTATTTTGAGCAGGACTTTATTTTGGTCAGGGATATGTTTTGTTGGAATGAGTCTGGCACAGATCAGGTGGCAGACACTGGAGGCAGTGGGACTAGCTGTAGGGCTGTGTCCTGGAGTCCTCAACCCAGGGGGGTTACTGTCCTCTCTTGGCTGAAGTGGTCCCTGTCCACCATCACTGAAAAGTGTGGGTGATGCCTGTCAGGGGTATGATAGGAAAAATACGTGGTCTTTTTTCCTAGTTCCTTCACAGAGCCCCTTAAACCCTTGGAGTTCCCGGAGGGACGGAAGGGTCTGGTGGTGTTCATAAGGAGCCCCTTTAGAACAGACCTGAGTTTATGCTGATGAGGTGAATTAAGTGGGGAAGGGGGGCTGTAGATAGCCTCAGGATGCATCTAGTCCCCCAAAAGACCAAGTGATTAGAAAGTTGGAACCTTCAGCCCCACAAGCCGACCTCTGGGAAACGGGGGTGCAGGGCTGCCAATCAAGTTGTACCAAAATCCTGAGCAGGGAGATTTGATGAGCTTCTGGAAAACATCCACGTGCTGGGAAGGTGGAGCACCACGGTTCCATGAGGACAAAAGCCCCTGTGCAGGAAACCTTTGTGGATCTTGCTCTAGGGACCTCTTCATAGGGCTCCTCATCTGTGTTCTTTATAATAAGCTGGCAAAAGTAAATAAATGTTTCTCTGAGTTCTGTGAACTGCTCTAGCAAATTAATTACCCTGAGAAGGCTTGCGATTGGTGTCTGAAAGGGGGACTGTGGGGTTTTAGCCCTTAACCTGTGCAACTTGAGGCTAGAAGTCGTGTCCTGAGTGAAATTTGTAGGACATCCAGCCAGTGTCCCCTGAGAAATGGGGAATTGCTTGATGGTGTTGGAAAACATTCCACACCACCCAACACAAGGAGACCGGCAAACCCAGGGGACAGAGAGAGTCATGTCACTGCTCTGAGGCGGCTAAGGTCCATCTGTCGCTTTGGGCTCTAGCCTGGTGTCACGTTTGCAATTCTGGCCATTTCCTAAGCAGAGATCATGCCCACCTCCTGAGATCACTGAGAAGTCTGCAAAATGCCAGGAGTTGTTCAGGCAGAAGGAATTCACAAACTCCTGGAGCACATTATCATTATCTTTGTTTCTATTTAACCAAGGACTCGCAGGGGAGACAGGCATGACATCATCAGAGAGATCTCTCATTGGCTGCCCATTCCCCAAGGGGAGGGTTCTCTTTCCAGTTGCTTAGTTCTCCTAAGTATTATTTGCGGCACAGAGGCCTGTCCTGTCACTTCCTTTTCCAGATTCAATGCCTCTGATATCATTAGGTTATGGCAAGAGAGTGCGATAACACCACGATGGTAGATTTTAGTGGACAGAACCGTGCGCCTTGGAGGAAGCGGCTCTGAGCCTCTTGCTGTCCCCTTTAAGGTCGGCTTCAGGTGTTGCATCACTACATTAATTCATCATGCAATATGCATGAGGGACAGGGATAATGAAACGGTGACACTGGCGCTTCTATTTAGTGTCCTATAAAATGGAATGCAAATGAATTGGTTCTGTCGGTGCATTTCATCGCCAAGCTTTGATTTACAGTTCCCGCGAGGATAGCTGTCCTCGTGCTTCACGATCACGTTCCATCTCAGTTTGCATTATCTGTCTCATTTCTGGAAGGTTAATAATTTAACTGATTTTTTTTTTTAAGTCTCATACAATCATGTTGAAGAAAAGCAGGATATCGACATAATTTCTTTTCCCCAGACTTGAATTTGATGTTTCTTTTGGATGAGAAGAAGAGTTAAAATGAATACCTCATTTTTGGGGGCAGTTATAAAGCAACATAATTCTAAAACGAGGTTTCACTCACTTAACCCATCAAGCGGTTCCAATCATTGAATGATGAAAAAAATGTAAAGAATAAGAGTTCAAAGGGATGTTATTTGAAAGTAGCTACTGGGCAGGTACTGTAATAAAACTTTTAATAACCACTTTATTTTTCATTTCTGAGCTCATCTTTAGAGAAATTACTTGGTGGTGAACAAAACCAGAGCGATGGCCTGGCAGACAAAACTTTCGCTTCTGAAATAACAGTAGCATTGTCCAGTGATTTTGAATCTTTCGTGGGAACTCACTGTATCTTCTAAGTAGCGTGGCCCAATCCCCTGAGTATTCCCTCCAGGCTGGTGGAGGCTGGAGGAGGCTGGTGACAGGGCATCTGACAATGTCTGCCACCTTCGTTGGGACCTTGCAGGAAGTCCTGGGAGGTGCCATAACTTTACAGAGGACACACAGTTCCCAAATCAATTGAAACCGGCCCCCGGGACTCCTGGCAGGAGCCTTCCTGCATATGACTCCCATAGCTCCACTCCCACCGGCTTCATGGGGCCAGGCTTCTCAGCAGCACAGCACTCAGGAGGATGTGACCCAGCGTGAGTTTTCTTTCTCGAAAGTACCCTAGTCTTTCTGGGACACAGACCAAATTTACAGCAATGATGTCCAAAAGAACCCATCAATAAAATTGTGTTTTGTGAAGGGCTTCTATGTTTTCAGAGAGGGTTTGGGGTGATATTTTTACATCTGACTGGTAAAAGCTAATATGGCATTGTGGTTCAAAGCTGAAGCTTTGGAATTAAAGTGGGTTGGGCTACTGGATTCAGCACTTATTAGCTGTGTGGCCTTGTTAATAACTTTCTGAGCCTCAGTTTGCTTTTCTGTAAAATTGGGATCCTAAGTCCGTGTTATAAGCTTGGTGTATGAATTAAATAAGTATATGTATATGTATATATATATATATATATATATATATATATATATTCATCTGTCTCATGGCAATTTGCATCTTAGTCAAGCTCGAAGGATCTTTGAGGGGATAGGATTTCTTTTACTTTTTATTTTTATTTTTTTTAAGATTTTATTCATTTGTTTGGGAGTGAGAGAGAGTGAACAAGGGGGTGGTGGGCAGAGGGAGAGAGAGAAGCTGAGCAGGAATCCTGATGCCGGGGCTCAATGCCAGGACTCTGAGATCATGACCTGATCGGATAGCACGTGTTTAAACCAACTGAGACACCCAGGTGCCCTGAGGGGATGAGATTTCTTGCTCCTCACATGGATACCAATGATAAAGCTTAGTTTATAAATTAGGCACAGTAAGAAATTAACAACAACAATAATAAAATGGAAGAATTGTAACAACAAGCTGAAATAAAAGTTATGTGACTGTGGCTTCTCTCCCAGAATATCTTATTGGACTGTCCTCACCCTTCTTCCTGTGGTGACGTGAGATGACAGATGCCTGCCTGAGGAGATGAAGTGAGGGGGATGATGGAGGCTTTGTGACGCAGCGCTGGGCCTCTCCTGACCCTCTGATGAGCCTCCAGAAGGAGGACCACGTGCTTCTGGACTGTCCCGTGGGTGACTGAAACTGTGGATAAAGGAGACCACTGTGCTGATAGTCCCTGGGGGTGAGGAACCCCCTGGGGAGAATGGGAACGTACTACCAGTGAGGCAGACTCAACTAAAAGGGCTGTTTTCAGAGCTGCCTCCCACACGGGCAGCACTGACTTCATGCCCAGGGGAGAAGAGGGCTTTGTGCCTGAGTTGAAAGGGCTTGTGACTAAGGCTTGTGGCACTCTGAGGCTCAAGAGCCCTTGTGTTGTCAACCCCCTGAGTGTGAGCAGGGAATGGTTTTTTTATTATTATTATTAAAGATTTATTTATTTATTTGAGAGGGTGGGAGAGAGAGAGAAAGAGAAGCAGACTCCCCGGCCGAGTGCGGAGCCTGATGCAGGGCTCCGTTTCACAACCACCGTGCGACCATGACCTGAGCCAAAATCAAGAGTTGGATGCTCAACTAATTGACTGGGCCACTGGGTTGCCCCAGGGAATGTTCTTACTTTACCAGAGACACGAGGCTTTGGTCCCACTTGGAGTTTCAGAGTCGCCCCCGGCCCACAGGCACCTGGGTGGAGCAGGGGCTCTTCGTGAGTGGAGAGTAGCCACCAGCTACTCCCAGTGATTCTCTGGGATCAGGGTTGAGGTCCCCTCTCAGTCAAGCTTGCCACGTTAAGGACACTTTAAATACACACCCGGAGATCCCCAAACACACTCAAATGAGGGGAATCTTGATGTCAACTGGTGGAGGCTTTGAGTTGTGGAGATTCAGGTGTATATATATAAATGAAATCCCACCTGTGGTCCCGGGCTAGCAAAACCTGAGATATTTTGGCTATAGATACCCAAAAACTGTTTCCATAAGATGTATTCTTTAGGACTTAGCACTCAGTTTTCTCATTTAACCACTCATGATCGTTTACTAAAAAACCAAATTCTGCTCAAGATGGAAGCTGAGGGGTGTCTGGGTGACTCAGTTGGTTGGGAGGCTGCCTTTGGCTCAGGTCATGATCCTGGAGTCCCAGGATTGAGTCCCACATGGGGCTCCCTGCTCAGTGGGGAGTCTGCTTCTCCCTCTGACCACTCCCTTCTCATGTTCTCTCTCTCTCTCTCTCAGTCTGTCTCTCCCAAATAAATAAATAAAATATTTTTTAAAAATATTGAAGCTGAATCTTTCAGATGCCCGTTTGGGGGAAAATCCAGTCAATCACCTCATGCTGCTTTCTCCCCCACTGGAGGGAGAACAACTTGCTTCAGATGTGTGACTCTGTTGATTGATTTGGCCAGCTGTTTGGCAGTGTGGGACAGACTTGCAGTGAAGCCCGTGGCATTTAGGGAGTTTCTCACTGATTGTTGCATTGTTCCTGAAGTGACTGTGCTAGTGAGCAATAGAACCTCGCAGAGCAGTTTCTCTGAGGGGTTTTCCTCACACAGCCTCCAGTGCTATTAAGGACAACAAGGTCTTTGCCACAGGGACCTAGAAAATTTAAAAGCTTTGGACTCAGTCTTAGCGTCTCTTCTGAGCCTGTGTAGGGAGGAGTCACGTGCCTTTCTTTCAGAGTCAAGGGCTCTAAACACTGACCTCCCAAAAAAGTCTCTGCCGATGAACACAAAACAGAACACTTGGAAAACACTTCATTCACTTTAGGGTATTTGAGATGATTTCACGTAGATGGCACTTGGCTTTCCCACATCATAAAAGATGAGTTATGTGAAAATGGTAAAATCTTAATACAGGAAACCACAGAGGAAATTTCAACTCATACCTAGAAAGCCAGGTCTGAGAATTTGCAAGTGTGATGCCACAAACAGAGTTAGGATCCGATCAGTCTTTCCTCTTTGGAATAAATTCCTCATTTGGTAACTAGGACCTCTCTCTTTCCTGCTTCTCCTCCTGCCTCCTTGGCTGCTCCTCAGGGTCCCTCAGCTGGGCCTCTGGAGGCCGGCTCGCTTCCCTCTCCTATCCACACCCCTCCCCTGGTGGACATCAGGGGTCTCATGGCTTTCAAAGTTCTCCACATCCTGCTGCCTCTGACTTTATATCTCAGCCTGCTCGTTGCCCCCAGCTCCAGGTTTGCTCACCCAGCCCGTTTGATATCTCCCCTACATGGTAAATGGCATCTCAAGACTGACATGATTGACCCCGAGGCCAGTCCTGGACTCTTCTTCCAAATCTGTTCAAGCCACATGCTTCCCCATCTCAGTTGACGGTGAGTTCATCCTTGCAGTCACTCAGGCTGAAATAACTTTGAGTCGCAGCAGTGAGTTGAACAGTGGCTCCCACGTCCCAACCCCCAGCACCTGTGAATGGGACCATATTTGGGAAAAAGGTCTTTACAGATGTAATTAAGCTGACAATCTTGAGATGAGATCACATTGACTCTCTGGTTGACCCTCAATCCAATGACAAGTGTCCTAAGAAAAAAGAAGGACCGAGAGAGACGCAGAGGTGAAGGCTGTGTGAGGATGGAGGAAGAGACCCAAAATCATGCAGCTACGAGCCAATGGGTGCCTGGGCCACCCAGATGCTGGGAGAGGTTCCCCCTTGAGCTTCTGGAGTTCTTCCCGACAACTCCTTTGATTCAGACTTCTGGCTTCCAGAACTGTGAGAGAAGACATATCTGTTGTTTTTTTTTTTTAAAGATTTTAATTTATTTATTTGACAGAGATCACAAGTAGGCAGAGAGGCAGGCAGAGAGAGAGAGGAGGAAGCAGGCTCCCTGCTGAGCAGAGAGCCCGATGCAGGGCTCGATCCCAGGACCCTGGGATCATGACCTGAGCCGAAGGCAGAGGCTTAACCCACTGAGCCACCCCGGCGCCCCACATATCTGTTGTTTAAGCCTCCAAATATGTGGGGCCGTGTTATTGCAGCCACAGGGAAGTAACTGGTCATCTTCAACCTTTCCTTCTCTTTTTCTTGAGATTTATGTCCAGTCTCACAGCAAATCCTCGGAACCATGACAGTAGATTTCTTTTTCTTT
>NC_081557.1:198887263-198941622 GCF_022355385.1 Mustela nigripes
TTCTCTTCTCTTCTCTTCTCTTCTCTTCTCTTCTCTTCTCTTCTCTTCTCTTCCCTTCCCTTCCCTTCCCTCCCCTCCCCTCCCCTCCCCTCCCCTCCCTTCTCCTCTCCTCTTCTCTTTTCTTTTCCTCTCCCTCCCCTCCCCTCCTGTCTCTTCCCCTCCTCTGCTCTCCCCCTTCCCCTATCCCCTCCCCTTTCCTCTCTCTCTCTTTCCCTTCCTCCCTCCTTTCTTTCTTCCTTTCTCCCTTCCTTCCTTCCTTCCTTCCTTCCTTCCTTCCTTCCTTCTTCCTGTAATGAGTGTCTGACTTAAGCTTTGATGACTGAGGCAACCGCTTCAAAGAGGCATCACTTCAAAGATGGTTATCTTGAAAAACACACTAAAAAACCCCACTTTGCCAGCCGCATGACCAGGTAAAGAGCCAGGCCCCCTTCCCACTTTAAAGCTCCTTTGTTTTAGAGGTCATGGTTGATTACAATAACTAATCATTTGGACAACTTGTGTTTGCTCTTTCCACATTTCAAATTCTTGCTCTTGAGTTTTAAATTTACTCATGAAGAATGAGCCTGGTGAAACCCTATACCTCCTCACCCCCCAACCCCAATGAAAGCAGAACCTCAGGCCTGTGCCCACTCTCTATCAGGGAACCTTGCTCTGTGGCACCAAGTGTGCTAGGCAATTTCCAGGGCCTGTAAGTAATAAACCTTTATTTTTTCAAAGTTTCCTGATGGTTATTGCTAAGAGATGTAGTAAGAACCACAAGGGCTGGCCCAACCTAACATTGGTTACTGGTAGACTGAGACTGGCACACAAAACATCCTATTTTCAAAATAGACCCAGAATCTGGCCACTTCTTATCACCTCCATTGCTACTCCATTGCCACCTGGCTTGAGCTCTCAGTAGGTCTTACCTGGAATACTGCAATCCCAGTAGTCTCCTTGGCTCTGCCTTTGACTTTCAGCAGTGATCCTTTCAACATAGAGGTCAGAACATGTCAACACTTTAGCTACCAACTCAGAGTAAGAGCCAAAGTCTTGCTAAGAATGGGCTGCCATGCCTGGCCTCTTACATCTGTAACCTCATCTTAGACCACTTCACTTTGCTGCCTCTGATCCAGCCACTATGGCTCCTCTGCTCTTCTTTGTCTATATCCATCAACCTCCTACCTCAGGGCCTTTGCACTCACTTAGTCTTTTGCCTCAAATGCTCTTCCTCCAGACACCTGCATAACTAATCCCCTTATCTCGTGCAAGTCTTACATATTGTCTTCTCAGTGAGGTCTATTCTGACAACGCTATTTATAATTACAAGCTTATACATGCCCCATATTCCTTCTCTGTAGCTTATTGCCATCTAAACACCACATATCTTACTTGTTCATTTTATTTACAGTTTTTCTTCACCTGCTGGGAGGTGAGATCCCTATGGAGAGGGAATTTGGGGGAACTTTTTTTGTTCACTGCAGTAATTCCAGCCTCTAGAACAAGGCCGAGTATGTGCTCAGTAAATATTTGTTTAATGAATAATTGAAAATCAGAAAGCCTCAGTGCAGTGGTCTATAAGAGTAAATGCAACAGGATCTTATGTTCCCATTCATGTTCTGGAGACCAAGAAAAGGGAGTGAATTCTATGCCACACAAGGTGTATTTATGCATTTATTTTAAATGTTTAATTGTGGTAAAATACTCAAATTACCATCCTAACAATTTTTTTTTATAAGATTTACTTACTTATTTGAGAGAGAGAGCATGAGCAGAAGGGGCAGAGGGAGAGAGAATCTCAAACAGACTTTGTACTGAGCACAGAGCCAGATGTGGGACTCCACGTGGGGCTCGATCTTATGACCCTGAGATCACAACTGGAGCCCAAACCAAGAGTACGATGCCCAACTGACTGTGCCCCCCAGGAGCCCCCCACCATCCTAACCATTTTTAAGTATGCAGTCCAGTGGTGTCAAGTACATTCACATCTTTGTAGAAACGTCACCACCGTCCATCCGCTGAACTCTTTACATCTTGCAAAATTTAACTTCCATACCCAGTGAACAATAAATCTCCACTCTTCCTCCCAACTCCTGATGACCACCATTGTACTTTCAGTCTCTACGACCTTGAGTCATAGATATACTCAAATATTACTCATACATAGTAGTACATAGAGGCGCTACTCTATGTACCTCATGTGAATGGAATCATATAGTATTTGCTTACATGTGATTGGTTTACTTCACTTAGCATTACTTCCTCAAGTTTCATCTGTACTGTGGCATGTGTCAGAATTTTATTCCTTTTTAAGTTGAAAAGCTGTGCTTTCCCGTAGCACCTCGTATTCCGATTGGGCTCCCCTGGAGTGATCCAACCCCCTCACTACATTCACTGCCTGTCCAGTTTAGGACAAGTCACCGAACTTGACTCTAGTGGGGGAAGTCATGATGTTGAAAACCACATATCACAGGGTTTCCCCCAAGTTCTGTTTCCCAAGATGTCAACCAGCTTTGCCAGACCTACTGCTGGGAGGGCCGAGGGAACTGGGCCGGCTTATAGGCTGAAAATAACTCTTTCCCTGCCAACACAGCCTTTCTAGAACTCACCCACTTGTCTCCACATGATTTGTCAAGGGTCTTTGCCCCCATTTTAGTGGGTACAAGTCAACTCATCATTTCATGAAATACTCTCAATAAACTCTGAGAATTAACTCAGATGCAGGCAGTCTGTACAATCAGAATTAAAGGACTCTGTAGTGAACTTCTCTCCCTGGAAGAAGTGACCCTCTGACTTAGGCAGAGGGGGTGAAATTGGGCAAAGAGGAGCAATCCTTGCTGCTGGAAGTGGGGTACAGTGAGGCTATCCAATAATAATTAGAAAACAACACATGTATATATATTTTTTAAGATTTTATTAGTCACAGAGAGAGAGTGCAAGCAGGCAGAGTGGCAGGTAGAGAGGCAGAGAAAAAAGCAGGCTCCCCTGCAGGACAAGGAGCCCAATGTGGGACTTGATCCCAGGACCCTGGGATCATGACCTGAGCTGAAGGCAGTGGCTTAACCCACTGAACCACCCAGGTACCCTATATGTATACATTTTCTATGTGCCAGACACTGTTACAAGTGCTCTGCAACATGGACTCATTCAGTTCTCTTAACTTTATTTTATGTACTCATGAAAGAACACTTAGTATGTGATCCTTTAACAGAATTTTAAGTGTACAATACAGTAATGTTATCTATGGGAACAATATTGTATTTCAGATCTTTAGAATTATTCATCTTGCAGAACTGAGATTTTACGTATATTGATTAGTAGTCCCCTTTCTTCCCATATATCCCAGCCCTGGGAATGGCCATGCTATTCTACACCTCTACGGTTTGACGTTTCTAGATACCTCATTTAAGAGGAATTACGCAGTAGTCATCCTTCTGTGATTGGCTTGTTGCACTTAGCAGAACATTCTCAAGGTTCACTTATGTTGTCATACATGGTGGGATTTCCTTCTTTATAAAGTCCAAGTAATAGCCCATAGATTCGTTATCCGTTCATCTGTGGATGGACATTTAGGTTGTTTCCACACCTTGGCTGTTGTGAACAATGCGGCGATAGCACCAAAGTGCTAATATTTTCCCGAAATCTTGATTTTCATTCTTTTGGATTAAAAAGCCAGAAATGGGATTGCGGGATCATATGAAAATCTATTAAAACACACTGAGCACTGAGTACTGTTTTCCCCAGCCGCTGCACCATTTGGCATTCTCACCAACAGTGCACAAGGGTTCCAAAGTCTCGACGTCCCTGCCAACATTTGTCTTTTGTTTTTTGATGATAGCCATGTCAAAAGGTGTGAGGTGATATGTCATTTGGTTTTGATGCGCCTTTCTTCGCTGGTTCATGACACGGAACATTGTTTATGTACCTGCTGGCTGGCTGTATGTCTCCTTTGGGGAAGCGCGTATTGGAAGCTTTAGCTCGTTTTAAAATCAAATTATTGGGGATGCCTGAGTGCGTCAGCCGGTTGAGTGTCTGACTCTTAGTTTCAGCTCAGGCATGATCGCAGGTTGTGAGATCGAGCCCCGCATGGGTTCCATGCTCAGCAGAGTCCTCTTGCATTCTCTTCTCCTCTCTGTCTACTCCTCCCTCCTTCTCCCCTCAAGCTCTCACTCTCTCTCTAAAATAAATTTTAAAATACATTTTAAAAATCTTTTTTTTTTTTAAGATGTTTTTTACTTGACAGAGAGAGAGAGAGATCACAAGTAGACAGAGAGGCAGGGGGGGGGGGGGGGGGGCGGGAAGCAGGCTCCCTGCTGAGCAGAGAGCCCTCAATTTTAAAAAATCTTTAAAAAATGAATCAAGTTATTAATTGCTTTGCTGTTGAGCTGTAGGAGGTCATTATGTATTTTGTAAATTAACCTCTCATCAGATATGTGGTTGGCAAATATTTCTCCTATTCTGTAGATTGCCTTTTCATTTTGTTTATGGTTTCATTGGCTGTACAGAAGCTTTTTAGTCTGATGTGGTTTCACTTCCTAATTTTGCTTTTGTTGCCTCTGCTTCTGGTGTCATATCCATGAAATAAATCATTGCCAAGACCAAGGTCATGAAGCTTTCTCCCTTTGTGTTCTTCTAGAAGTTTACAATTTCAGGTCTTATGTTTAAGTTTCATTTTCGGTTGATTTTTGTGTGTGGCTTAAGAAATAGGCCCAATTTCACTCTTTTGCATGTGGATATTTAGTTTTTCCAAAAACTAAATTGGTTGAAGGAGATAGCCTCTCCCCAGTGTGTATTCTTGGCACTCTTGTCCAAGATCAGTTGACGCATGGATTTATTTGTGTTATCTGTTCTGTTCTATTCAACTATAGATTTGTCTTTTTGCCAGTACCATACTGTTTCATACATTGTAGCTTTGTGATATATTTTGACATCAGGACATGTGATGCTTCTTGCTTTGTTCTTTTTCAAGATTGTTTTGGCTAATTGGGGTTCATGGGGCTCTTTACCACTATTTTACAAAGAAGGAATATGAAGAGTACGAGATAAAGTGACTTTCCCAAGGTTGTAAAACTAGTAAATGGCAACACCTAGTTTCAAACCCTGGGAGTCTGATTTTGAAAATTATTCTCACCCCTTATACTCTATTGCCACTGAAGTCTTTAAAACCATCACCTCACCTCTCTGCCCCATTCATTTTATATATATATTTACAGTTTTTTTTCTAGAAAGAAGTTGAGATATAGATATATTATCTATCTATATCTATATCTATGTCTCAACTTCTTTCTGGAAAAAAAAAAAAAAGACGGTAAAATCTCACCACCCGAAGATTCATCTCACAAACAGTTGCCTCTTCCAAAAAGCAGGTACATCCTGAGGCTTAATTCTGGCCTTTTGTTAAGAAGCCAATTGAAAATGTCAGGGTCTCCTGAGTATGTACAGATGTACAGTGCTTTGAGCAAATAGGAGAGTGAAACTGTGAATATAGAAAACAAACAAAGTCAGATGGTGGTTGTTTACATTACAAAAGGATTCTTTAATTTAGAAATGAAACCGGGCCTGGGGGCCTATAAACAGCAACTTCCTAGGGCCAACGGGGGCTTGTGTGTTTGACTAAATGCTTAGGGTCAGAAAAGCCTCCAACTATAATGTTTTTAGGTCAGTGTGATCTTTTGAAGATCAACCAGAAATGATGGCGAAATATCACTGAAAAGATTATGTAATTGGTGAGAAAAGAGAATTAACTTACTCCCTCCTCTCAAATCATCTTAAAATATGCTTTGGAAGACACGTCTTTGACATGAAGCTAAGCAGGCTCGTACACGCCGGTGCCGTGTGGAACAGTCTGGCATTGCCACTCACAGGGGATGGAAACCGGAAGACCAGCGTCGTTATCAACATTTTCATAAGCTCAGGAGATAAAGCAAGTCTGTTTACAGATAGGAGGCCAGACCCATCACTTCTTATTTACAAACAGCACACACCCGAATCCTTTGCATGTGTACGGTTTGTCAAAAAAAAAACAAACAACTTATTTTCTCTCATGAGGAAGGTTTAAAGGCTTGGGAGAGCACTATGTCTTAGTGACTGTAAGCAGTTGCTTACAAAACGGTGGCTTTCCAAATGCGAATTAAATGTGACCATAAAAACCACGGCTGTTTGAGGAGAAAAATGCTGTAGCTAACCTAACTTGAAATTTTGTTATCTCACAAGAAAATCTTAGTATTCAAAACACTCAAAAGGACATCTGCAAAGGCTTTGGAGGTTATATGCTTTTTGTAGCTTTTTTTGGATTTTATGGCTGGAGACACAATTCCAGTAGATTTCTTTTAACTGTAAAGATTGAAATTTAATTTCTCAGTAAGGAGAAAATCCCATACAGCTGCAGGTAACTAGATGTGTGTCAATCTGGACAGATTGAGAAGAGGAAACAATTCATTTCTGGCACCAGAGGGCACCAAAGCTCAAGTTGCTAGGAAGACAGCAAGCCCCGGGGTCCCAGCGTCAGTGGGGAGAAAGCCCCTGAAAGGTCATTCTTGGGGCCTTCAGACAAGACCTTCCCTAATTGTTTCAGAGGACCGAGAATGTCTCCAATAAGGAATAACTTCTCTAGCTTGGTTTTTGGCTCCCTCTACTATTTAACCCTCTCCTGGCCAAGAAATTCTCAATAGAATTTGTTCATCCAGAGCACAGAAATTTCTTGGGCACCTATTATGCACCAGGCCCTGGGGACACAGAGGCAAGCAAGAAAGGCAAAGTCCATACCCTCATGAATCTGCGGTCTATAGGAGAAGACTGGCGTCAAACAAGCGTCCGCAATAGCATGTGACATGGGTTATGAGAAAGGCAGCTGGGGACCCCAGGAGCAGAGGGCAGGGGCCTAACCTTACCCATGAAGTCATGGGTTTTGCATTGGTTTTCTGTGGCTTCTGTAACAAATGATCACAACTGGGTGGCTTAGAACAACACAGCTTAGTCTCTCAGGGTTCTGGAAGCCAGAAGTTGAAACAAGGTGTTGGCCAGGCCACTCTCTCTGCCAAGGGACTCGGGAAGAATGTGTTCCTTGGCTCTCCTCTGGTGTGACTCCAGGCATTCCTTGGTCCACAGAATCTCTGAGTCTGTGGTCCTGTCACTGCCTCCTCTCGGTTGTCTTCTCCCTGGTATACCTACATCATGAAGATACATTTGATTGCATTTGGGGCACGTTATGGATTGAATTGTGTGTCTCTTGCTCTCCCTCTGCCCAAATCTGCATGGAAAGTCTGACCTCTAATGTGACGTTGTTTAGAGAGAATCGTTAAGATAATTAAGGTTAAATGAGGTTATAAGGGTGGGGCTTTAATTCGATGGCGTTGGAGTCTTTAAAAGAAGATGAGAAGACTGAGGTGCCTGGGTGGGTCAGTGGGTTAAAGCCTCTGCCTTTGGCTCAGGTCGTGATTCTAGGGTCCTGGGATCGAGCCCCGCATCGGGCTCTCTGCTCTGTGGGGAACCTGCTTCCTCCTCTCTCCCTGCCTGCCTCTCTGCCTACTTGTGATCTCTGTCAAGTAAATAAATAAAATATTTAGATACCAGATTCTATCTCTCTCTCTCTCTGTAACAAAAGACCTTGTAAGGACATGGCAAGAAAGCAGGCCATCTACAAGCCAGGAAGAGAGGGCTTTCTAGAAACCAAGCTGCCAGAACCTTGATTTTTGGACTTAGAGCATCCAGAGCTGTGAGAAAATAGAATTCTGTTATTTAAGCCACCCAGTCTGTGAACTTCTGTTAGGGGAGTCCAAGCAGATAAATATAAGGCCCACCTAGATGATCCAAAATAATCTCAAGATTCTTAGCTTAGTAACATTGTTCATCATACTGGGTGATATTTGTAGGTTGTGGGCATTAGGACAATGACCAGACTTTAGACAGCAAATGAAGCCTTGAGAGTAACTGAGCTCATCCAGGAACAATTTGGAGAGTGGAAAGAGAGAAGAGCTTCGGGCAAAGCCCTAAGAGAAAATATAAGACAAAAATGCATCCTTTGAGGGTGGGGGATCTAGAAAGAAGACTGGAAAGGAGAGATTGGAAAGGAAAGGAGAGGCAGAAAATATTTGAGACCAAGAGAGTGCGGGCATTACAGAAGGTGAGAAGGCAGGGCCAGAGACTGCAGTGGCCCCATGTTGCCTGGAGGTCAAGAAAGAAACAAACGAAAGAGGGTTTGACTGCAGAAAGCTTTAACTTGGTCAGTGGGTGGCCCCGGTGAAAGCCATTTGCATGCCAGCAGAGCCAGAGCCCGAGTGGGATGGGTGAGGGGGTGGATGGAGAAAATAGGTCTTTCATGAGAGGCAGGAGACAGGTTAGAAGTGGGGACTGAGGGAGATTTTAACTTATTTTTTAAGATGAGAGAAAATGAACACGTTTAAATACAAATGGGAAGAGTCTACAGAAAGGGAGAGACTGAAGATAAAAAGAGCAGCTAATCCATCCCGGAGAAGTGGATGAGGAGTGGTCCAGAGCTCAGAAGGGTAGGATGGATGAAGGTGACCTTGAGCGTTGTAACCAGCGGGAAGAGGGAAAGGTGGAAGAAGGCAGGGGGTGAAGAGTTGGTGGGAATGTTATAGATGTTCTTTTCTGGCAAGATCTATTTCTGTCTGGGTGGCCAGGGAGAGGGATCGAGTGGGGGGTGCAGGTGGGGGTTTAGTCACCCTGGAGATCAGGAGAGAGTTGACTCAAGAAACGAGGTGGGGCTGTCGATGTCAGAAATGTTATCTGGGAAATAACTGAGTAAGCTAGTTGGAAGGCTAACAAGTTACGGTTCTGTTTATTATCTCAGAGGAAGAGCGGGGCTGATGGGACAAGGTCAAGTGTGTCCAGAAAAAGAGCAGCTCTTGTCAGCAATGTGGATCTTGAGGTCCCCTTAGATGCTGACAGCAGAGAAAGAGTTCAAAGCAGGTACCAAGATCTTCACTGGAAGACAGAAGCCTGTGTGGCTTAAAGGGAAATAAGTGGAGGAGTCTTGGTTGCAGGAGGCTGGACAGGCGACAGGTGTTCCTGTGGCTGACGAAGTTCTGCAAACTGGTCTAAAGATGGGCTATGTTTTTTCAAACTGTGATAAAAGCTCATTAAAATGTCTTAGCTAAAAAAATGACCAAGAATTATCTGCCAACTTATCCAGTCAGTTGTGCAGTAAATGGATGCAGCAGAAAAAATAAAAAAAAAATCCACAGAACAGTCAATGGTTGTTTTCTTTTTTTTTAAGATTTTATTTATTTATTTGACAGAGAGCGATACAGTAAGAGAGGGAACACAAGCAGGGGGAGTGGGGCCAAGCAGAGAGCCCCACTTGGAGCTCCATTCCAGGACCCTGTGATCACCACCCAAGCCAAAGGCAGATGCCCAGGGACTGAGCCACCCAGGCGCCCCTCAATGGTTGTTTTCATAAAGACATTCCTTTCACAAGTGTCAGTGACTCCCGTCCAAAGCCAAACAATTCTCTACCTTATAAACTGGTTCATATTACCAGTTTCTTTTATTCTAAATGTGTTTAATCCCGAGTTGGCTAAATCACTGCTTTAAATGCCACAGTTAAGGCTCATTATTCATTTCTTTTTTTTTTTTTTTTTTTTTTTAATTTATTTATCAGAGAGAGAGAGGGAGAGAGTGAGCACAGGCAGACAGAATGGCAGGCAGAGGCAGAGGGAGAAGCAGGCTCCCTGCCGAGCAAGGAGCCCGATGTGGGACTCGATCCCAGGACGCTGGGATCATGACCTGAGCCGAAGGCAGCTGCTCAACCAACTGAGCCACCCAGGCGTCCCATCATTATTCATTTCTGTCTCAGCGGAGATGGAACAGAGCTGACCACTGTGCTCATGATTAGAACATTAATATCCTTATTGAAGACAACTATTAATTTCACACACCCTGCCTTCCCCCAAGCCAAATCCTGCTTCTGTTATCTCTTTTACAGTGTATACCCCTTAATAAGTTTATATGTAGTCTAAAAACAAAAAAATCCCCCTTTAAAAAAAAGCAAGAGCTTTGATAGACCCATGTATTTATTAAGCATGTCTAAAGCCAGGTCAATAGTCGAGCACTGGAGACATGATGGTTGAGGAAAATTTCTGCTGTAACAAGGAATTTGTATCCTTTTGCAGACATACTTTTTGCTATCCCAGGGGCAAGCCAGGGTCTTTCTTTCTCTGATCTTTAGTGGAAGAAAATTAGTCCAGGACGAATTTATTTTTCTGAACATCTATGGTGGCTGGCTCGGTGTAGCAGTCCTAGCCAGTCCATGACGTTAAGTGAGAATTTACAGCGTGCCAGGCTCTGGGTTGAACACCTTCTATACACCCAATGCAAACATCACAAAACAAACCCCATCGGGTAGGTATATTTATTATCTTCATTTTAGGGACACGTCACAAGCCCAGAACTTGAGCTCATGCCTGATGGGCACAAGCAAATGAAAGTAGAACTTGAATTCAAAGTTGGATTAGTCCAAATCCCAAATCCATGCTATGAATGAACTGTTTCCCACTGTGACAAGAATGCAAGGCTAGCGTGCGCGCGTGTGTGTGCGTGCGTGCGCGTCTTTGCGCGCATGCGTGTGGGTGTGCCTGAGCACCAGAGAGAGATTTTCCATAAGGATTCGGGAAGGCAAGCACAGCATAGAGAGAATAAAGAGTGTGTGAAATGTTTGGAGCAAGTGAGGCAGAGAAGCACTAGAACTAAGGAAAAGAAAGAAAAGAACCGTAGATACATATTTAATGGCAAAACTACGGAATAAGGTGTGGGAGACTTTTATCCCTTCCAGGATATGCTTTTTCACTTTTTTACTCCATGAAAATCCCAAGGGATTTGGGACTGCCTGGAATAAATTTTTTATTTTTTTATTTATTTTTTATTTTTTATTTTTTTTAAGATTTTATTTATTTGACAGACAGAGATCACAAGTAGGCAGAGAGGCAGGCAGAGAGAGAGGGAGGAGGAAGCAGGCGCCCCGCTGAGCAGAGAGCGTGATGCGGGGCTCGATCCTAGGACCCTGAGATCACAGCCCGAGCCGAAGGCAGAGGCTTTAACCCACTGAGCCACCCAGGCGCCCCCAATTTTTTATTTTTATTTATGTATTTGTGTATGTATGAATTTATTTCTATTTTTTTGTAAGAAGATTTTAAGAATTTATTTGACAGGGAGTTACAGCCAGAGAGCACAAGGAGGGAAATGGCAGAGGGAGAGGGAGCTCCCGCTGAGCAGAGAGCCTGACGCAGGGCCGGATCCCAGGACCCTGAGATCATGACGCCAGCCCAAGGCAGATGCTTAACCCACTGAGCCACCCAGGTGCCCCAAGAATAAACTTGTTAAACAGTGTTCTAAGTTTGTTGGCAATCGTCTCTTTTCATAAGTGAAAGGAATATAATTTGAAGGCCTGCCTTTCTTTAGCCTGGGAGCAGGCTGTTACGCCAGCCAGGTGTTCATTTTTCTTTGGAATTTGACTCTTAGATGTGCCATGCTATCCTGGTGGCAGGTCCTCACCAGAATTTTCCTGCTCCAGGGTTGTTATTAGCCTTTGAGTTTATACGTCTTTCCTTATGTCAGAGCCACAGTCTTGATTATTGTTGCTCTAAGATAAGTTTGTGAACTGACAAGTATGAGTCCTCTGACTTCATTCTTATTTTTCAAGATTATTTTGGTTATTCTGGGTCCCTTGCATTTCCATATGAATTTTGGGATCAGCTTGTCCATTCGATTCAGGAAAAAAAGGCAACTGTCATTTTGGCAGGGATTGCATTGAGTCTCCAGATAATCTGGGGAGTGTTGCCATCCTGATAACATCATCTTCCAATCCATGAACTCAGGATGTTTTCACACTTATGTAGGTGTTTTTAATTTTTTTCAGTGATGCCTTTTAGTTTGCAGGTACACATCTTGCATTTCTTTTGTTAAATTTATTCCTCAGGTGGCACCTGGGTGGCTCAGTCTGTTAAGTGTCTGCCTTTGATTCAGGTCATGATCCCGAGATCCTGGGATTGAGCCCTGCATGGGGTTTCCTGCTAGGTGGGGATCCTGCTTCTCCCTCTCCTGTGCCGGCTGCTCCCTATGTTTGTGTTCTCTTTCCCTCTCTCTCTGTCCAATAAATAGGCAAAATCTTTAAAAAATGTATTCCTCAATATTTTTTACGTGATTGTTAATGGAATTGTTTTCTTAATTTCACTTTTGGATTGATAACGTTTCTTGCAACTTGGCCAAACTCAGTTCTTAGCTCAGTGGTTTTTTGGGTGGATTATTTAGGATTTACCATATACAAGATTATGTCATCTGCAAACAGAGATAGTTCTATTTCTTCTTTTCCATTTTCCTATTTCTATTTTACTTTCTTGTCTAGTTGCTCTGGCTAGAACCTACAGTACAATGTTGAATGGAGGTGGCACGATCAGATATTCTTGTCTTATTCCTGATCATGGAGGGAAAGCATTCAGGTTTTTCCCCCTACATATGATGTTAGCTGTGGGTTTTTCATAGATGCCTTTTATCAGGCTGAGGAAATTCCCTTCTATTTCTAGTTTGTTGAGTATTTTTACCATGAAAGGAAGCAGATGTAGAATATATAAAAAAGACCTGTGTTCCATCTATCTTTTCCTCTATATGTGGAGCAGACCCACTCTTGTTAGAGCAGAGTGAAGGAAAAGCATATTGATAGGGACCCTGTTTCTAGAGCTTTGATATACATTATAGTATGCTGTATCCATTAGGGTTATATCTGAATGTAAAAGAATACTGACCTCAATGGCTAAGCCATACTGTGGCTCATTTTTCTGATTTAACACAGTTTGGCAGTGGTCAGTCAGGGGATAAAGGCTCATGGATGTTGTCATGGACGCAGGACCCTTCCAGATTCCTACTCTACCCTCTTTACATTTGGTGGTCATCTTTACTGAATGGTTATCCACCTCCATGACCACATCTGTGTTCCGTGAGTGAAACAGAGGAAAGGCGTGAAGGGCATTAGGGATGTAGTAGGTGAGTCTGTGCCTTTTTTTTTTTTAATCTATGAAAACAGTAGTATTTTCAGAAACTTCATTCAGCAGAGATTTGTGCCTTAATGTCATTGATCAAAATGAGTCATAAGGTCATCTCTAGTTGCAAGGGAGAAATGAATATTTTTAATGAGGCACATTGCCACCTGTTTAAAAATTATGGTTTCCATTGGCTAGGAAGAAGGGAAGAATGGATCTTGCTTCATTTATTAGCTTACAAGTAGAATTGCTGGGAGTTAAACATAGGCAGTTTGATTCCAAAGTCCATACTTTGCATTATGGATTATGATAATCGATAGATGTATTTTCCCTTCATATATCTAATCGGTCAATCATGAGAAATTTATTTATTGGGCTTAATATACATTGATAAGCAAAACAGATAAACCCTCTATTCTTTTAGAGGTTTACCTTACAGTGGAGTTAGGAGTGGGGGACCAGAAATAAAAAACCGACGACACATTAAACACATAAAATAAGCCAATCATAAAGTATATTGGAAGATGTTAAGATTAATAGAAAAAAGGTACTAGAGCAAGGGTAATGGGAAGTGGGAGTGGGTGTATGTGGGATACGCTTCCTTGAGAGGGTGGGTTTGAGCACAAACGGAAGGTGGAGAAGGAGTTCTTTGGAATCCTATCCAATTCCTTGTTTTCTATTCTTGTAAATAGTTCTCAATGAAATTTAAGCCACCTCCAATCTATAGGTGATATTGAATTTATAGCACCATCTGAATGTTCACTAAGCAGGAGGAATCAACCTGAGATATCAAGTTACTGGAAACTATAACCAATAATATAAGCTCGGTCTCAGCTATGTGAACATTAGATGAAAACGGATATTCCTCCCCACATATCTGAGCTACATGCAAATCCGAATGGGCCAATCCAAAGGGCATCTAGGAAACTCAGGGGCAAGATAAACATTAAGTGACAGGCCTGGAGGCCCAGAGGACAAGCCATTGAAAAATACAGCCAAACTCTTTGTTCTGGGGCCTTGGCTGCCAAGCAAATATCTTCCAGTGAAATCAGCTTGATAATACCTGAAAGTACTGAGGATTTTTTGGGTGTGTTTTGTTTTCACTTCAGATGTCTTAATATAAAATATTTATTGAACTGTTTGGGAGAAATATTTTGATATATCAATTGTTACCTCCCTCCCCCCAAAAAAGGAACTAAGCTGGCATCAACATAACTGTCTGGGCTGAACATCCTGTTAGTTTCAACCCTTCCCTGGATTGGAAACTCTGTGAGGATAGGGGATGTGTCTGCCTACAGGATGCTCAATACTTACCAAGTTGAATTGAAGGAGAATTTTATTCTCCTTTGAATTTGTTGAATTAAATTTGTTGAATTTTTATTTTGAAATTTTTGAAAAATTTATTGAATTAAAGGAGACACAAAGGAAGGAAGAAGAAAAGAAAAAAAAAGTCAAAGGAAAAAAGGAATTGAAAAAGAGAAAGAAAGAAAGAAAATAAGAAAAGAAAAGAAAAGAAGTTCTCTTTATTCAACCACCTTCAATATGCTGATTGGTATTTGAGTATAGGTAATGTAAGCCTTTGCTTCTGGGACAAATGTTTGTTTAACTTTGACACTGTATGTGTACTAACTGTTTGTTTAACTTGTGCCTGAGAAGGCTGACACTAATTTACTCATCTTTGAAACATTAAAATATAATTGAGATACAACACTGTATTAGTCTTGAGTGTACAACATAATGCTTTGACATTTGTCTGCATTATGAAATAATCACTGTATTAAGTATATTCACGATCTGTTACCATACAAAGTTGCATTTGGTTTCATATGATGAGAACTTCAAAGATTTTCTTAGCGACTTTCAGACTTGCAATATGATATTATCAACTACACCCCCATGCTGTACATTCCATTCCATGACTTACTTATTTTATAACTGGAAGTTTGTACCTTTTAATCCCCTTCACTCATTTCCTCACCCACCAATCCCCCTCCCCTCTGGCAACCACTGATTTGTTCTCTGTATTTATAAGTTTTATTTGTTCATTTGTTTTGCTTTTCAGATTTCAGATATAAATGAAATCATATAGTATTTGTCTTTTTCTGTCTGACTTACTTCACTTAGCATAACACCTTGTGGTCTGTCTGTGTTGTTGCAAATAGCAAGATTTCATTTATACACACACACACACACATATAATTATATTTTTATGAATGTATATAACTTGTATATATACATTTATATATAATATATATATATATATATATGGTGTATCTTCTTTAGCCGTTCATTCAATGATGAATATTTAAGTTGTTTCCACATCTTAGCTATTGTAAACAATGCTGAAATGAACATAGAGATGCATATATCCTTTCAAATTAGTGGTTTTTATTTTTTTATAAAAACTCAGAAGTGGAATTGCTGAATAATATGGTATTTCCATTTTTAATTTTTTGAGGATTCTCTATACTGTTTTTCACAGTGGCTGCACCAATTTACATTCTCTCCAACAGTGCACAAGTGTTCCTTTCTCTCCACATCCTCACAAACACATTTTACTTTTTGTCTTTTTGATCATGGCCATTCTGGTAGATGTAAGGTGATGGCTCATTGTGGTTTTGACTTACATTTCCTTGATGATTAATGATATTGACCATCTTTTCATATGCCAGTTGGCCATCTGTATGTCTTCTTTGTAAACATGTCTATGCAGATCCTCTGCCCATTGTTATTATTTTTTTAAGATTTTATTTATTTATTTAACAGAGAGAGACACAGCAAGGGAAGGAACACAAGCAGCGGGAGTAGGAGAGAGAGCCCGATGTGGGGCTCCATCCCAGGACCCTGGGATCATGACCTGAGCCGAAGGCAGCTGCTTAACGACCAAGCCACCCAGGCGCCCTCTGCCCATTTTTTGATTGGATTTGTTGTTGTTGTTATTGAGTTATGTGAGTTCTTTGTATATTTTGAATATTAACCTCTAATTGGATATATGGTTTACAAATATCTTCCCACTTGGCAGGTTGCCTTTATATTTTGTTGATGGTTTTCTTTACTGTGTAGAAGCTTTTTAATTTGATGTAGTCCCATTTGTTGATTTTTGCTTTTGTTGCCATTGTTTCTGGAGTCAGATTCAAAAAGATATTGCTAAGAACAATGTCAAGGAGCGTATCATTTACATTTTCTTCTGGAAGATTTATGGCTTCTGGTCTTACATGCACATCTTTATTCCATTTAGAGTTTATTTTTGTATATAGTGTAAGAAAGTGGTCCAGTTTCATTCTTTTACATGTGGTTGTCCAATTTCCCTAGCACCATTTGTTAAAGAGCTTGTCCTTTCCCCATTGAATATTCTTGCCTCCTTTGTTGTGACTTAATTGACCATATATGCATGAATTTATTTCTGGGTTCTATATTCTCTTCATTGATCTATGTGTCTATTTTATGACAGTACCATACTGTTTTAATTACTATAGGTTTATCATAAAAAAATTGAGATGAGGGAGCATGAGGTCTCCAGCTTTGCTCTTCTTTCTTAGGGTTGCTGAGGCAAGTTAGAATTTTTTATGGTTCCATACAAATTTTAGGATTGCTTGTTCTATTTCTGTGAAAAATGTCATTGAAATTTTAATAAAGCTTGCATTGTATTGAATCTGTAGATTGCTTTGGGTAGGGTGGACGTTTTTAACAATAATAATTATTTTAATCCATGAGCATGGAATATCTTTCCATTTATTTGTGGTTTCTTCAATTCTTTTCATCAGTGTTTTATACATTTTTGGTGGAGTCTTTAGGGTTTCCTATCTATAAATAATATCATGTCATCTGTGAGTAGTGACAGTGTTATTTCTTTCCAATTAGAATGATTTTATTTCTTTTCTTACCTAATTTGTCTGGCTAGAATGTCCAATACTATGCTGAATAACAGTGGTGAAAGTGGGCTTCCTTGTCTGTCTTGATCTTAAAGGGAAAGCTTTCATCTTTAAGCTCTAAAGTATGATGCTAGTTATGAGCTTGCCACATACTGCTTTCACGATGTTGAGGTATATGTCACATAGATTGAGGCTTTTTTTTTTTTTTGTCCTTAAACCAGGTTAGTTTTATTAATTTTATTTCTTTTTTAAAGATTTATTTATTTGAGAGAGAGCACTCACGTGTGTGCATGTGCAAGTGGGGAGAGGGGCAGGGGGAGAGGAAGAGAGAATCAAGCAGACTCGCTCCTGAATGTGTCTCCCAACATGTGGCTCTATTCCCAGGTCCCTGAGATCATGACCTGAGCCAAAATCAAGAGTCAGCTGCTTAAATGACTGAGTCACCCAGGCGTCCCAGATTAATTTAATTAAAAACAAAAATCTATGCCATACATCATTTTGGGAGGAAATATGTGCCTAAAGAAGTAAAAATAGGGTATCACAACTCCAAAAACATGAATCTTGAGAGTGAACCATCTTCCTGATCAAGACTGCCTGATGGACAGTCCTGCATCAAAAATTTAAAATATGATCTGGGATGGGCTAGAATGTTCACAGCAATACTGCATATGTGGTCACAAACCAGACCACTCAAAGGCCCTGAGCAGTAGAAGTGATACGTAAATCCTGCCTGTTGAGACAACAGAATGCTTGACAACAATGAATGCAAAGTCAACAAACTGTAATCACACACAACATGGTTGGCTCTCTCAAACATGAAGTTGAGTAACAAAAATGACATAAGAGAGTATGCACTGTGTGATTCTATTTTTTATGCAAGTTCAGAACTAGGCAAAACAGACTGTCATGGTTAGAAGTCAGTCAAGGTCATGGTTATACCCAAGGAGGCAGAGGCTGGAATGAACGTGAGGGGCTCCTGGGTGCTGATCTTGCTCCATCTCAGGCCCTGGCTGTGTCTGAGGCTGACTACTATTATTTGTGCATTTTCATGTACGTGTGCTACACTTATATAAAATTTAAAAATAAAGAAGCAAAAAATGGCAGTAATCTAGTGTTAAATTAGGCCTGGGCTGAATGAACAGCTCTGCTAGTCTATATCCACTTTGTTGAGAGTTTTTATCATGAATGGATCTCGAATTTTGTCTAATGCTTCTTCTGCATTTATTGATGTGTTCAAATTATTTTTATCCCTTATTTATTTATTTATTTATTTATTTATATTTATTCATTTATAGTGTGGTTGTTACATTGATGGATTCACAGATGTTGAACCATCCTTGCATCCCTGGAATAAATCCCACTTGATCAAGGTGTATGATCCCTTATGCATTGTTGAATTTGGTTTGCTAAGTTTTGTTGAGGATTTTTGTGTGTGTGTGGGTGTGTGGATGTGTGTGTGGGTTTTTTGTGGGTTTTCTTGGTGTTTGTTTTGTTTTGTTTTTTGGCAGGCCAAAACCCTAGTTTAATTCAGCATCAGCAACATCTTAGCCACAAAAATAAACTCTACCAAGGGTGACAGAAATCCCCCCGGTGAGGCGAAGAGTTCAGCTGCCAGGTGGCGAATATCAGGGGTGCTGGCAGACACTGTCAGGGAGCAAGTTAGGAAGCGGTAGGGCTGGTGGAGGCGGCAGGACAGGCAGGTGCTTCGCGTGTGGGCAGGCACGAGGTCATCAATAGCCTGGCCCTGCTCCAGCTGCCGCGCCACTTCCATAGGCAGCGTCACCTGTGCACCACCATCTTTACTGGCTCCACCTCCGAGAAGCCGGGGTGGTCTGCGTCGGAGACCCCGCCTACAGCCCTGTGTCCACACAGCCTGTGCCTCGTTTCCAAAGCCGCAGCCACTGCAGCACCTCTGGGAATTTCGCATGCTTGCCCAGGTGGGCAGTTTGATGTGCACACCTGCCTGCAGCCCTCTGCCCAGGTGGGGTGGGCAGGTGAGGAAGTAGCCCGGGTGAGGGTTCCACATGAATTCCTAATTCTTAGACTTGAGAAATGTTTCAGTCTGGGTGAGCTCATTGTAGAAGGGAGCGAACACCTTCATGTTGTTGCCTCCCTTCTGCGTGCAGGTGACCCACAGGTGGTCTTCCTGGTGGATCCACAACAGGGAAGGTCTTCTTGTCACAGTGGTGGATACGGAGGCCAGGGGTGAAGGCGAGCTTGTGGAAGAGGAAATGGCCCTTGATGAGCTGCTGTCATGCTCTCCAGTGCACAATACGTGCCTGCCAGGTCTCGGTGGAAACTCTGTCAAGCCTTGACTTGAAGGCGCTTAACTTGAGCCCTCCCTTTTTTTACTTAGTGAGTCTAGCTGAAGGCTTGTTGATTTTGTTAATATTTTCAAAGAACCAGCTCTTACATTCCTTTTTATGTCTTTTTAGTCTCGATTTATCTCCACTCTGATCTTCCTTCCTTCCTTACTAATTGGGGGCTTCATTTGCTCTTTTTCTGTTCCTTTAGCTGTAGTGTTAGATTGTTTATTTGAATTTTTTCTTGTTTCTTTAGGTAAGCCTGTACCACTGTGAACTTGCTTTTTACTGCATGCCCTAGATTTTGGAATGTTGTATTTCCATTTTCATTTGTCTCAAGGTTGTTTGTGATTTCTTCATTGACCTATTGGTTGTTCTGTAGCCTAGTTTTTACTCTCCGCCTATTTGTGATTTTTTTTCCAGTTTTCTTTTTGTAACTGATTTCTAGTTTCATTCCACGGTAGTCAGAAAAAATACTTGATATTATTTCAATCTTCTTAAATTTATTGAGTCTTGTTCTGTGTCCTAACATAAGAGCTATCCTGGAGATTGCTCCATGTGTCCTTGATAACGTATGTTCTCCTGCTTTTGGATGGAATGTTCTGTATATGTCTGTTAGATCCATCTGGTCTAATGTGTCTCTGAAGTCGACATTTCCTTATAAATTTTTGTCTGGATTTTTGTATCCATTGATGTAAGTGAAGTATTAAAGTCAGTAAATTAAATTAAAGTCAATGAGGTAAACTAAAGCGCTATTACTGTACTGCTGTCAACTTCTTTTAGGTCTATTAGTATTTGCTTTTAATACTTAGGTGCTCTGAGTTGGCTGCATAAATATTTACAAGTGTTGTATCTTCTTGCTGGTCTGTGTGGATCCTTATCTCTGAAGTGAGTCTCTCGCAGGCAGCGCATGGATGGGCCTTGATTTTGTTTTTTGTTTTTTTTTTTTAATATTTTATTTATTTATTTGACACAGAGAGAGATCACAAGCAGGCAGAGAGAGAGGAAGGGAAGCAGGCTCCCAGCTGAGCAGAGAGCCTGATGTGGGGCTCAATCCCAGGACCCTGAGATCATGACCGGAACCGAAGGCAGCCACCCAACAACTGAGCCACCCAGGCGCCCAGGGGCCTTGTTTTTTAATCCATGCAGCTGCTCCTTATGATTCAGATTGGAGACTTGAGCCCAGTTGTTTCAGATTTGTAGATCCCAGAACTGCAGTCCCACTTGGCCACCAGAGACAGGCGCTCAAAGCCAGCTTTGGCGGGGCCACCATGGAGTGGGGTGTGCAAACAGGGGAATAGGGCGCTTGCCCCTTGGGCTTTGACCAGGCTGTGGTGGAGTGGTGCACAGAGGCCAGGCTGGCCTGGCCAGCTGAGGTGGGGCCCCAGGAGCAGCAGGTGGGGGAGGCTTGCCCCTACATCCCCGCCGTGCTAGTGTGTTGGAGGGAGAGAGCAAAATTCTATCTGTCAGAGCCAGGGTAGAAGGAGAATTCTAAAAATGGTGCCCACCAGCTTCTCTGTCCCATAGAATCCCAAAAGGCTCCCACCCTTCTGGCATATGCTTTCAGATGAGCGAATGGATCTCCTTTACTTATGGTCTAGGTGCTTTTCAAACTGCAGCTCCCATGCTGGATCCCAGGGCACATGATTCTGCCCCCCCACAACCCCCCACGACCCCCCCAGCCCTTTAAAAGACATCTCCATTCCCTGCAGCCCTATGGTTTCCTGGATGTAGGCCTGGTAGGTTTTTAAAACCAGAGGTTTTGAGGGCTTTGGGGTACCTGATGTGGGGCACAAGGCCCTGCTCCTCAAGAAGGTCCCTATTTGTGAGATCTCTCTTGACTGCTGGCTGCCACAGTGAGGTAGGAATTTTGGGAAGACCATGGCTCAGCCTCTTCTACCAGTCTGGTGTTGCTCTTTGTTATCCTTTGTTATGGAAGAGCTTGTTCAGGTAGTTTTCAGGTCTTTTTCAGAAGGAACGTTTACATATGTAGCTGTAGATTTGTTCTGTCCGTGGAGGAGGTGACTTCAGGGTCTTACTCTGCCAACATCTCAACTGCCTTCCTGCTAGTTCACTCTAGCAACTATGCTAATGCCTAAATTTGGGAGGTAGAAATCAAGGCAGTGGCAATAATTTTCAGGATTTGTTTGTTTGTTTTTGTTTTTGTTTTTGACATCAGTGTCAGACCATGCATATATTTGGACTGAGAAAATATCCTTTTATAGTGATTTCCAAATTACAGAAATCAGGATGCCTGGATGGCTTAGTCGGTTAAGCTCTGCCTTTGGCTCAAATCATGATCCCAGGGACCTGGGATCAAGCCCCACATCAGGCTCCTTGTTCGGTAGGGAGTCTGCTTCTCCCTCTGTCTGCTGCTCCCCCTGTTTGTGCTCAACCTCTCTTTCTGTCAAATGAATAAATAAAATCTTTTTAAAAAACCCAAGTTACAGAAATCAAACTGTTTGTGACCACATTTTTAAAAAATGGCACAGATAGAAAAGGATAAAACAGATATGAGTTCATTGTAGGCTGTGAAGGTGAGAATTATAGTGTGTATATATCTAATGGATTAAGAGGTAAAATACATTTCTTACTATGAAAAGTGCTTTAATAAAGAAAAGTTTGAAATTCAAACTTTAAATCAATGAGTTGTTTGAGTTGGGGAAAATATGATCACTAAATGATGAGTAAGCCATTGAAATGCTTCTGAAGTTCAAATCACAGTGTTTAGTCAAGAAGCATTCCGTAAACTTGTAAACTGGTTCAAATCCAACCTCTACCTGTTCCTAACAGTGTGACTTTGGACCTTTATTTCCTTATACATGATATGGGAATAGTAGTATCCACTTCATAAAGTTGTTTCAAAAATAGAAAATGAGTTAATTATGTAAACTGCTTAGAAGATTGTCTGGCACCTAGTAAGGACCGTATGAGTATTAGTGATTACTATTTTTATTATCGTAGTTGTTCTGTGATAAGCGCCATGGGAGAAGAAACACAGACACTGTCATTTAACCCAAGACCAAATATGAGTTTCAATACATGCAGTACTTTGTACTTTATCTAAAATGGAGTCTGGCTAGCTGGCTTTTAAGCAGAAGCACCCAATGTCTTTGAAAAAACACCAAAAAAACCAAGGGGCACCTGGGTGGCTCAGCCATTAATTATCTGCCTTCAGCTTGGGTCCTGATCCCAGGGTTCTGGGATTAACCCCACGTTGGGCTCCCTGCAAGGTCAGGAGTCGGCTTCTCTCTCTCCTACTCCCCCTGCTTGTGTTCCCTTTCTCCCTGTGTTTCTGTCAAATAAATAAATAGTTTTTAAAAAAACAACAAAAAGGGACGCCTGGGAGGCTCAGTGGGTTAAGCCGCTGCCTTCGGCTCAGGTCATGATCCCAGGGTCCTGGGATAGAGTCCCGAATCGGGCTCCTTGCTCAGCAGGGAGCCTGCTTCTCTCCGCCTCTGCCTGCCTCTGCCTGCTTGCATGCTTTCTCTCTCTCTCTTTCTGACAAATAAATAAATAAAATCTTTAAAAACAACAACAACAACAACAAAAACCAAAAACAACAAAAAAAAACCCAACAACCACCATCTTCCTAGCTGCTTCTACATAAGATCATGTGGAATCATTAGAGGCTCTATTTTATCTGGATAGGCAGGTATTTTTTTTTAATGAAAAAGTTTTTCACTTTTAAAATATGAATGCCCATAAGCAGAATTTATACTCTCCTATTTACCCCAGTCCTTATCACTTCTTATTGTCTTAGTTTAGCCACTTGGTAATTTATATGACCTGTCTGACCCCCAGATGCCTTTGAGTTTTAAAATTTTTGCTAAAGATGGAAATGCCTATAACTTTCCCACTCTGAATATTGTTGTGCAACATCAGCTCTTTAAACGGAATTAAAAGATTTATTACTTAACTGTGCTTCCCCCTTCCCTCCATGTCTCCTGGCATTTTTTTGCCTGGGATACAGACAGAGAAGTGGCCCTGGCTGGTAGAAGGATCTTATCTACCTGTCTTGTGGAAGTCACTCTGAAAGGAAATGGCAAAAAGCCTCTAGGAAGCACATATTTTGGCAGGCACAAAGTCACATACATGTATCTACGGGCAACGTCAGACATGTGTTCTGAGCTCCAGAACTCTTAAGATGGCAGGTAGAGGAGGTGTGGAAACGTTCCGTGTTTATACTGCAGCCCAGAGTACAATCAAATCTGTGTCACTTGGGTGTGTTATGGGCCTCGGCTCATTTTTAACTAGGTCTTAAGTTTATACAGCGCCGTTCTCTAAAAAGCCATGTTACACATACTGGATCTAAAGCATCACCACCCCACTCCTTTAGAGTGGATAAGTGGGTGGCGTATGATCTCGGGAGGATATAGCCACCAAATGGCGGCTCAGGCTAAAAATATCTAAGGTGACATAGATGTAAAAGCCATGATTTTCATCTCGTCCATGCTAAGAGCACAGAGATTTGACTTTTCTGGTTAATCTGATAGATGCGCGTAGCCCAGACCTATGCCGGTTGGCCATCCGTATTGACAACATTTGCCATTTCACTTAGGGCTCTCTAAAGACTCCCAGTGTCTGCTGTTCCCTCAATGGCCATTAAAGTCACTGAGGAGAAAAAAAGATCTCCGGAAAATACACTGTGAATAATGGCAGCAAGAGAAGAGATTCCTGGTTATAGCCCACTCACATATTTTTGAAATGTAGGTCAGATCTAGAGGAAGTGAAAGAAACTTCCTGTTGAATTTTCATTTATAGCATGTGTCTGGAAATCTCTAAATGTAATTTCTTGGTGTAAAATAAACTGCAGAAATCTGGGATGTGTCAGTCTGCTTTATGTTTATTGAAGCCATTCTATTTGAAGCTGAAATGTTGTAAAATTATATAGTGGAGTGAACAGCTACAATTAGTTTAACAGACATCACTGTATTCCTCAATTGAAAAGCTGTCAGGACCTCAACAATCAGATACAAAAAAGATCCAGGAATCCCATAAAATCCTGTCTCCTAGGAAGGATAACATTTCTCTTTGGTTACTACACATCTTTGCGTTTTTTTACTAGTTTGGCCCCATTTTTTGTTAAAAAAGGAAAAAAACAAAAAAGAAAAAGAAAAAGCTTGTCCCAGAAAGAAACACTCACAAATAATGTTTTTAAAAGTTTGAACTGACTGGGACAACTTGGATGTTTCAATGACTCCAACCAAGCTCAAAATAAAAAGAATTTTGGAAAAACCGTAAAAATGTCATCAGTCGTCACTATGGCATGACAGACATCCACATTTACCTTATCTACAGTCTTCCTTGATTCTGGATTTTTCTAAATTGAGATGAGAACTCTCTTAGTTGTTAAAGTAATGGTACTCGATAAATGCTACTTGGTGACGATAAATATTACTCAATGTCCCTTGTAGCAAACACTGTTGACCGCCTTTGTAATAACAGCAGGAGCTCTGACTTTGTGGTTGTGCCCACCCCGCTGCACGTGAAGGGGCTTCACATGCTATATGATGGTCACTTTATTTTTCCATCTGGGGAGGGGTGAATGATGATTTCACCGAGCCCATTATGATAATCCCATTTCCCTTGTCAGTGACTGCTTTAAGGATGGTCTTCTGGGGCGCCTGGGTGGCTCAGTGGGTTAAGCCCCTGCCTTCAGCTTGGGTCAGGATCTCAGGGTCCTGGGATCGAGTCCTGAGTCGGGCTGTCTGCTCAGCAGGGAGCCTGCTTCCTCCTCTCTCTCTGCCTTCCTCTCTGCCTACTTGTGATCTCTCTCTGTCAAATTTAAAAAAAAAATTTTAATTAAAAAAATAAATAAATAAAAAAGGATGGTCTTCTGACCGAATAAGACATATGCAGAGCTTGGGACATTTCCCTGAGGTGTCTTCTCTTCTTTTGGAGGCTGTTGCATCTGAATAGGATGCCAGGGAGCATGGTAGCCATTTTGTGACCCTGTCACAAAGCCGACATGTTGAGAGCAGAGACATGCAGTGACTCTAGGTCCTCCATAATACCATTAAACCATCAAACCCTGAAGAAACCTACACTGAAACTTTCAAAAATGTGGGATAATTTTTTTTTTTTTTATTTGTTAGGACTTGCTGTTACTTGCTTTCCCAGACACTCTAACTAATACTGCAGCAAAGAAAAGATCTCTATAATGCTGTTGGGAGTAGAGCCTTCTGCTTCATAGACTGAGCTAAGGCTTGGCTTCTGGGAGACTGGAAAGGCAGCATAATATTGAGCAAAGAGCAATGCACCTAGGGCCAGAAGAACTAGCTCTAAATCACACCTCTTATTTATTTTTTTTAAAGGCTTTTATTTATTTATTTGTGAGAGAGAGGGAGAAAGAGAGAGCGTACACAAGGAAGGGGAGCAGCAGGCAGAGGGAGAAGCAGGCTCCAGGCTGAGCAAGGAGCCTGAGGAGGGACTTTATCCCAGGACCCTGGGGTCATGACCTGAGCCGAATGCAGACACTTAACCAACTGAGCCACCCAGGTGTCCCAAATCACACCCCTTATTTATTATTTGTGTGATCCCAGGCAGGAAATTGAATCTACTTCAGCCTCAGGTTAACAATGTTAACTCACCAGCTGGTGGTGAAGGTTAAATCAAGTAATAATGTGTGAAAGTCCACTAGATTGAGGAGCACCTGGGTGGCTTAGTGGGTTAAAGCCTCTGCCTTCAGCTCAGGTCATGATCCTAGGGTCCTGGGATTGAGCCCCACATCGGGCTCTCTGCTCAGCAGGGAGCCTGCTTCCTCCCCCCTCTCTCTGCCTGCCTCTCTGCCTACTTGTGATTTCTGTCTGTCAAATAAATAAATAAAATCTTAAAAAAAAAAAAAAGTCCACCAGATTGAGACACCTTGAGGGCAAAGATTGCGTTGTGCTCTCTTCGTGTCCCTATCACACATTGGCTAGCATATAGTAGCAAATACAAGTATATCGACTACTCTGGCTAGTGTTTTTCACGTATGAAGTATTTGGTATGTTTTCACTTATTTAATTGTCACAATGACACTATATTATTACTCCCCTTTACAGATGAAGAAAAAGGCTCAGAGAGATGAGATCACCTGTGCAAGGTCATCCAGATAGGAAGGAATAGAGCCAGGATTTGAAAGGCAGCCTTCAGAGTCTAGGGTCTCAACTACACAATATTCTGCATGGTAGGGGCTCACGATTTATCAAATGGATGAACGGTACCTGGTAGGAGTTCAGTTAATGTTTATTGTACAAATGGATAACAATTTCCTTTTCCTAAGAAAGAATGTATTGTATCTTGATTTTTTTCTCTTAAAAAAGTTCTTTCACATTTAATGGGTTCTGTGACCATGGGTTAATTTTGGGGGAATTTGTCCGTTGTAATAAGAGCAGCCTACAAGGCAGCCACCGGCAGGATCAGACCCGAATGCAAGGACTAGACTCTTAGGTCAGACGAGTCTCTGAAATGAAGACTCCGCCTAGGTTCTTTACCTCATCCTCTCCTAAACTGCTTCTGAGAGCGTGTGCTGAAATTTCTCCTGGCTAGTAGAATATCCTGATCACACACCCATGACTAGTGGTAGCTAAAAATTAGTTATTGCAGTTTAGTATGCATCTCATTGCTCTGCCGTGTCCTTCTACCCTGTGGCATGGCCATGTCTCAGTCCCCATCCTTGGCCCCCCAACTGCTCTGCGCAGCACACTGCCCCCCCCACGCCCCCCCCCCCCCCCCCATCAAAATCTGTGGTCAGCCAACGGTCCTGAAGGGAAGATTCTAACAATGGGGTCAAACACATAAATGATCAAAATAATGAGTTCCACACTGTGATACAGAATTGACTCATAGCTTAATGAATGTGTTCTCTCTCTGTGGACAATTAGTAGAAGGACATTTCTCAAATCTGAGAGATCAAGGTGACGGGCCAGTGGGAAAGGGTTGGTTTGGGAAGGAAGAGTGACAAATGACACTTTAGAAGGAGGATATCTACTCTTCTTGCCAGGCCATACATTTAGTTTTTGCAGTGTTCCTATCACTTCCAAAGTCTGTGGCCTTCATCCCTCCCTTTCCATGTTCCCTTTCCATTTCTCCACACCTCTCTTTCCCCATCTTCTTAGGGAAGCAACAATTTCCATTGTTTTTCTGTGGTCTGTTATAAGACCCAGAACACCAGCCCTAGACTGGTCTTTGGGAAAACATTGCTTTGAAATCACTCCGTATTCCATAATTCACACACCTTATACATACAAAGAGAACAAGAAGTTTAGCAGTTTTGTAGAAAAAAGGGACCTAATAAACATTAAACTATAAGCTAGCACTGCCCAACAGAAATGCAATGCAAGCTGCATATGTAACTTAAAATTCTCTGGTGACCACATTAAAAAAGTAAAAAAAGACACGTGGAATTAATTTCAATCATCTATTTTATTGAACCCAATATATTACAAACAGAAACACTTCAACATGTAATCCCATAGAAATAATGAGTGGGATATGTATTTTTTCACACTAAGTCCTTGACTTCTCTTCTACACTCATGACACATCTCAATTCAGACGAGCCGTATTTTTAGTACGATTGATAGCTACACATGGCTAGCGCTACCGTATTGATAGTGCAGCTCTGTACTATTCATAGCTTCTCACATATTCTAATTTTTCCGAACAGTCACATATATTTTGCATGCATTTTGAACCAGTGTATTCAAACTCTCTTGCGTTCTTTCCCCCCGATGTACTCTATCTATAAATAAATGTCACATGTATTTAGATGTTGCATGCATTATGTATACTTAAATAGATAATATAGATTTATCTCTATGGTGGCTATGGTCTATATAAATGACCAATCATTCCTAAAGTCAATCTAATGATCTTCTGTTGTGTCTCCTGATGACACGTTCGCCTCCTGGGCATCTGGGCAATTTATCACTCTGTTCTGAGTATTACTGCCACGAATGCCTTTTTTGAGAGTGGAATTCATTTTTTCCTCTTTGTCTCTCTCTCCCTTCCTTCCCTCTTAGTCTCTTGTCCCTTTCGGGATTATAGGAGTGAGGTTGAGCAACCTCCCTTCTCAGCTGACCCAGGACCGACCAACTTTCCACCATACGGTGCCGCGCGAGGGCATCTGCGTCTGCTGTGATAGAGGAAAGTCAGTGACCAACCCTGGGCCCAGGGCAGTTAATTCATGAATGTGTGTAGAGAAGGAACAAGGGATGGTGGGGGGTGGGGATAGACCCTGAAAGGTGTCGAACAGACAGTTTCTTTCCTAAAGGTTTTGCAGGAGAAAAGAAGAGCCCTTCATTTTGAAGTGTAATGAGAAGATGGAATAACAAAATAGAAAACACAGGCATGAATATGGATACAGCGCTCCACATGGCCCTGCTGACTAGAAAATGACAAGGGAAAGACTATCATGGCTTCTATTACAAAGGTGATGGGCTGGATGTAATTAGGGATTAATCTGAAATTTCTGGTACATACCCAGTGTCTTGGGAGCGTGACAAGCTGCCATCTCTCCAAGTTCCCCAGGAGGAGCAGTGTGGCTGGCTTAATGGGGGAGGGGGGTGTCGGGGGCGGGAGGCGGGGCTGCCCATAGCAAGCCACTTATCACAGTGCTAATGAACAGGGAGGCCTTCCAACGGGGGAACTGGAGTGGTGGTGTCACTTTCCCTTTGTTGTGTGCATATTAGCCGGCATCTCCGCAGGGGCAGTGACTTGTCAGCGAGGAGACCAGTTGCTAGGTAACCAGGGAATCTGAGGGAAGCCCCCTCCCCCATCCCCAGCAGAGGGCCAAGGGGGCTCCAAGAAGGATTTGGTGGTTCAAACCACTACAGCCTTGAAGATGGAAAGATGTAGGGTTACCCGAAGGAGTAGCAGGCTGCTGTTTGGGGCGGGGCGGGGCGGGGAGGTGGAGTGGAACAGAACTGCTGTGACCTAAGGGTGGAAGAAGGAGGGAAGGTGGGGCCAGAGAATAAAGGAGGGCAAGTATGAAAAAGGGAGAGAGGGAGAAGATTGTGGGGGAAGAACACGTCTCCATCATGAGAAATGACCTCATTATGGGAAAGGTACTAGAGCCTCCATCAACTCCGGCGGCCTCAGAAGCTTAGGACAGACAGTCTGTGCAAAAAACAGGCGAAGTATGGTCTTTGAACCAGCCACGTCTTGTCTGGAGACTTGTTGGAAACCTATCAAACCCCATCCCCTGCCTACTGGTTCAGACACCGGGTTCTAACAAGCCTGCCAGGAGATTCAGAAACACACCAAAGATTGAGAGCCACTGCCACAGAGGGCTTTTGGAGGGTGAAGAGGGGGGTGTCGGCGTAAAGACTGCTGCAAGCAAAGTTAAATGGGCAAGGAAAACTTTATGCAAGACTCCACAAAAAGGAGAGAGGTCAGAACAACTTAGTCTGAACTCAGTTGCCCTGCCCTAGAGAAGCCGAAGGTTTTTAAAGACTGGGGTGAGCTAGTGGCAAAATACTGGAGGGTGTTGGTGGGAGATGGGGCCGGGGGGAGTCCTAGTTCATTTGTGTTTGCTAATAAACTTCTCCTATTTTATGACAGGAGGTAGTTTTACAACTTGGAGCAAGAGATCCCCCTGAAGTCAGCCCCTGCCCTCCCACAGAGACTGGAGATGGAGAAATTATCTCCTTTGATGATTACATTTCAAAGAGATGGTCCCTAGTCCTAGGGAAAGACATTCCTGAGTTGTAAAATTGGCAAGAGGCTTTAGAAAGGATTTATATACATCTCAAAGGGACAGAGAAAGAATTTACAAGTTTTCTAATGAAAATGCTCTAAGAAGAGGGAGGTCAGGAAGAAGTCTGGAGTTTTTAGAAAAGCTGATGAGAATGGTAAGGCTGTCTTGGTCAGGGGGAAATACAGACGCTTGGCACAGTCAAGAGAAGGTTGTCCCCTTTTTGAATTGAATCCTTTCTTTGAATTCTTCTGCTTCTCTTTGTAATTTAACCCAGCACCGTACTACAGGCTACAGAGCCATAATGGAGGTGACAGAGATGAAAGGCAGCTTATTCCAGAAGATGTCGCTTCAGGGGGATGGGCAGGAGGGAGACGGGTGGAGCACGGACACGGGTGGGATGGGGAAAAGCCTTTTGAGCTGAGCCTCTTCTGTCTCTGGTCTGCTGGTCTCGCTTCTTTCAGGGGCAAACAAACTGGGACACACAGAGAGGGAGCGCAGCTTGTGCTTGTTTGGCTTGACTCTCTCTCAAGCTTTTCTGAAGTGCTGATCCCGTTTGCTTGCACCAAAGTGGCTGTGGGGAAGATAACAAGCCAGATGAAATCAGGTCTTTGCTGTTGCCCAAACGCTTGCAACTCCCCGTGGCCCTACCTCGGAGGGACTTGGTCAAGATGAACTGTCTTCCAATGGAAACCTTCATGCCTCTAACGGGCGGGGGGGAGGGGTGGTTCCTGGGGACATGGCCGCCCTTGTATTTGAGCATTAGAAGTCTGGCCTGAAGGGCTGGCTTTCTTACCATTCCTATTGTCCGCCGTGGCCCTGCTTCTTCCACATTCCTGGGGACTGAGCATGCAGCACTGATCGGGCTTGAACTATTACAAAGGACAACAGGCTCTCGTTAGTGACCTTTTAGATAACCTGCCTTTGGTGGGCGGGGTCGGGGGGGTTGGTGGCGGTGGTTCTTGAAATAGCAAGGAGGCAGCTGTTCCTGGAAATGCAGCCAGGAGCTCTGGCAGTGGCTTTGGGTAATATGCTTTGGGAGACTGAGCAGCCCCTCTTTGCCCAGGCCTGGTCACCACACCACACAAAGGTGCCCTGGAGCACCTTTGCTCAGCTAACCTGCCTCCGGCCTACGAGGAGCCAGGCTGCCAGAGCCACAGGTCTTGGAGGCAGGGGACGGGCTCATCTGGGTACCTGTGTCTGCTACAGCTTCCTGCTTTGTCAATTGCTTCTGGGCCACCCAAACGGTGGCATTTAGTAAACAGAAAAGCTAAAAAATGTCCATCATTATCACTTTATCTTGTGATCTTTTCCTTATGTGTTTCCTTGGACTGGGGGGTTCTCAAGGCAGGGCTGAATCCCAGGCGGATGCGGGGGGGCAGTGTGTGAGTAGGAGAACACAGGGCTTGTCCCTGCTGCCTGCCTTTGCTCCACTCTGCCCCTGCCTCTTACCATCTTTCCTTTCCTCCATAGCAATGTTTCTGGGGTCCAGACCCCCCAAAAGGTGTGCCTCTTTCATCACGGTCGGGAGTTTGAGAACTGCTCCCAGAAGAACTATCATAAGAGGGGCAATCTTGGTCATATTATATTCATTTAATAAAACAAAACCCAAACCCAAACCAAATAAAACGATAAAAAACTAAATTAACCACAAAAGGACATCATCTAGCGTGTGGTAACATTTTTTGCTTGTTTGCTTGAATTGCTAAGGATGCAACAAATGTAGGGACAATGCTCTTTTGTGACAAAGATCTACAAAATGGCCAAACGAACATTTTAGTCTGAGCGAAGAGATGAATGCAACTGCACATACCTAACTCACCAAAGAAATTATTTAGTGACGCTTACTGTATGCTTGGCAGGCACAGAACTGAGAAGAGCACATTTGCCTCCTGTAGGACTCTGTAAGTAAGATGCCCTATTGAGGAAAAGAAGCCCAAGGAGCCTGGAATTGTGTGCAGCCAAATAACATTTTCAAGGCTAACGGTTCTAAGGGATCTATTTAAAAGACACTATTTTAAATCCATTTAAAACAACTGTATGCGATTCCCATTTTAAACTGTTCGTCCCCGGGCATAACGAAATCTTCCTTATGCCATATAAACTCTGCCTTCCCCTAAACCGAGGACCGATCTGAAGAAATCGGTTTTAGCCCTTAAGAGGAAAAGGCTGGAAACCAAACCGTATCCTTCCCAAGTGTCTTTACTCCGTCTAATTCTAAGCAGCAGGCCGGGAAGCGCTTGTAATCATTTGCATTGCAAAGCAGGCTGGAAATTGGCCTTGTTGAAACAGGGGCTCCTCGAGAGGCCCCCTCCGTCTCCCACCCCTGGCAGCCGCGACCTGCCCCCGCTAAAAGAGGCTGACACGTGAACGTTGCAGCTGAAAAGAAGCCTTTGAGCAGCTCAACTGTTGAACTAATTAATGCAGTTCTCTCCCTAAGGTTAGCAGTGAAAAGGAGGGGGAGTGGGATTTGCGAGTGATACACCGCTTTGGGTCTATTATCCGCCGGCAACAGAGACGCAAGGTGCGCGTGCCCGGTGCAGTCCCGCCAAACGCAGCCCGAATCCCCCCTAATCCCGGGCGTTGCGCGGATCACAGCGAGGCCTTGGGCTGCAGGGCGGCCCTCCGTGGGTCGATACCAACAGGAAAGGCGCAAGCTGCTTTTGATCCTGGCAGAAATCGTAAGGAAAAAAAAAAAAAAAAAAAAGTCAGCAACTCCCACTGTGGAACTTTTGTCGTCTAAACTGGGAGGTTTAAAACCAAGCGAACCTTTGAGAACACTACTTACGAAGTGACCTGAGACTAAGGCAGAGGGCTCCCGACGCAAACAACTGCCTTTCTTGGAGGTGGAGTGTTTGCCTCAGTCTGATGGCCAGACCCACAAGTCCAGGGAATGGAGGCCCAGGAACAGCGGTTGGGGCCTACTTAGTAGGGGGTAGTGGGGGTAGTGGGGAGGGTTGGAGGGTAGTGGGGGGTAGGGAGGGGGGGTGGGGAGAGGTGGGCGGGGTGGGGAGGAACCAGTGTCCTGTTGTATGACAACCTGTGTGTCCCGTTTCTCCCCTTTTTCTTTCCCCTCCAGTTATGCCAACTAGAGCCAGACCTGTGAAAACTTGTGAAGAAAAATCCAGGTTTGGTATCCTGCAGTAACCTCCCCACTTGATTATTATGTCTTATTTATTTATTTTAACAAGTTACTGTTTATTTATTGTTGTTGTTGTTGTTTTCATGTATTAGTCTGCTTGGGGTGTCATGATGAAGTATCACAGGCTGGGTGACTTAATGGAAATTAATTTTCTCAGGCTTCTGGAGGCTAGAAGTCTTAGATCAAGATGGCCACAGGTCTGGTTTCTAGTAAAGCCTTTCTTTCTGGCTTGCAGACAGCCACCTTCTCACTGTGTCCTCCATGGTCTCTCCTGTGTGATGTGCACTCCTGTGTCTCTTCCTCCTCTTCCAAGGACACCAGTCTTAGTGGATCAGGACCCCATCCTCATGACCTCATCTAACCTTAATCACCTCCTTAAAGGTTCTGTGTCGGAATACAGTCACATTAGGGGTAAGGCTTCAACATAATGGAACGTGAGGGACACAGTTCTGTCCATAACACAACTCTTTGCTCTTCCTTCCACATTTGCAGGCCTATCTTTTTTATTTCTCTTCTATTTTATTTTCAAAACTCAAGAAGGTGTGTATCCGGCATGGCCCCAGGCATATGGGGGATGGAGTGCTGGGTGCTGGAATGATGTCCTTTGTTAGGGGCTCTTGAAGACATGATGAGTGTGCAGTGCCTGGGGTGCAGGGCTGATCACGGACTGGGACGCCAAGTGTTGCAACTAAGTGGTCACTACCCTGTTTCTTGCCTTTCCACATTCAGTTTCTAGGAAAGGAGAGACACGCGTGTATCCATTTTCTCACTCCCATTCATTCTCCAACCTAGCCTGGCTTCCTCCACAATTCTGAAATTTTTTTATTGAGATGGCTCAAAACTCCCTGGTCAGCATCTCCCTGCCTTGTGCTGTAAAGGAACAGCACCACCCCCTGCCTCCCCACCGCCGTGTTTCTCTGCTCTCACACTGCTACCTGGACAACACTTCTCACACCACATGCGAGCGTTTATTCCCACACTGATCAATTCTGCAACACTGCCCAGGGGGGTCTGTCATTCAATTCAGTTCTGATTCTACTAGGAGAGCACGTCAGACCCCACAGGAAGTGCATGGCAGACGCCAATTCCAAGTCTAGGTTATCACCTGTGCCTTTGACCTAATGGCTAGCTATACATCGGAGGTGGCAACAATTGGCCCTCCCATCTGATTACTTTCCTAGAGCAGAACCCACAGAACAAAAGAAAACAGTTTATTTACTAGCTTACCAGTGTGTTATAGCAGGATATAACTCAGGGACAGCCAGATGGAAGAGATGCCCCGGCAAGGCATTTGGGAAAGGATGAGAACCTTCCACAAGCCCTCTCAGGGAGCCAGTCTCTCCAGACCTTTATGTGTTCACTGCCCTATGAACTCCCTGAACCCTGTCCTTTCAGGTTTTTGCGGAGGCTTCATTAGGTAGGGAAGACTCATTGAATCCCTGGCCATTGGTGATTGATTCGAGCTCCAGTTTTTTGTCCCTGGAGGGGTGTGTGTGTGTGTGTGTATGTGTGTGAGTGTGTGAAAGTTCTAACCCTCTCATCACAGGGTTGGTTCTCCTGGCAACCAGCCCCCATTCTTATGGGCTTTCCAAAACTCGCCTCATTAACATAAACTCAGGTGAAGTTGACAAAGGTTTGTTATAAATAATAAGACACTCTTTTTGCCTTTATGGCTCTGGAGCTATTTCAGGAAGTGAGGCCAAAAGACTAAATACTATCCCAAAGATGATCCCATAGCTCTTATCGCCCTGGAAATTCCAAGGGTTTCAGGAGCTCTGTGCCAGAAACTGGGATGAACACCAAATGTACATTTCTTATTGTAAATTACAATATCATATTCCCCTTCACACACTTCATTCATTCATTCAAGCGTGCATTCAACTGAACGTCGCCGGAGCCACAAGCCAGCTTCCCCACTGTGGCCCGGCGAGGGCCCTGCAGACAAATGGTCTTCAGCTCTTGGATCATCTCCTTATTTGACTGGGTTGTGGGATTGTACATAAAATTTCTCTCCTCTTACATTTGAATTAGAAAAGTGCTGTTTAGCTTTTAGACACTGTCTGTCGCCCACAGGATGTCATTTTATCTTGGGGAGTAGGAACATGATCAAGTGGCTTTATTAGAACAATGCCATAGCTGTTACAGTTCTGCATTTCGGGGGAGGAACAGAATTCCTCTTAGAGAGTGATGGTTCTTTTCTTTAGAAAACACCTGAAGGGGCTCCTCGGTGGCTCAGTCAGTGAGTTTTTATTTTGGCTCAGGTCCTGATCTCAGGGTCCTGAGATCAAGCCCTAAGCCCCAGTCCTGCATCATGCTCTGTGCTCAGCCGGGAGTCTGCTTGAGCTTCTCTTCCTCTGCCCCTCCCTCTGCTCACACTTTCTCTCTAAATAAATAAATAAACTCTTCAAAGAAAAATAACCTCAAGGGGCGCCTGGATGGCTCGGTCGGTTGAGTGTTGGACTCTTAGTTTTTGTTCAGGTTGTCATCTCAGAGTCCTGAGCTCAAGCTCTGCATTCGGCTCCATGCTGAGTTTGAGGTCTGCTGGAGATTCTCTCCTTTTGCCCCTCCCCCAGTTGCACGCGCGTGCTCCCGCTCTCTCTCTCTCAAATAAACAAATAAATCTTAAAAAAAAAAAAAAAAAACAAAAACCCAAACAAACAAACAAACCTTAAAAGGCCTTTTGGAAACACACTGTGGGACCCCCATGGGGCAAGAGTTGTGGAAGAACAGCCCACTGTATGTGTGTTCACTCCAGAATGCCAGAGCATTGCCCTGGAGGCTTGATCAAAGAGGGCTTGGGGGGACAGATAACTCGGAGAGGCAGAAGGGTGGAGAAGAGTCTCTACAGACAGAGGTGACCTGAACGAAACTGGCAGGGTTGGAAGCCAAGGGGGAAAATGGTCCTTGCTACTGCAGAATATTCAGTTCTAATTATTTCTATCCTTATGCTCTTCAGTGGTTTCCTCCTTCATCTGCAAATATAGGCACGCCTCAGAGACATCGCGGGTTTGTTTCCAGACCACGCCAATACAGCGAATGTCACAATAAAGCAAGTCAAATGGATATTTTGGTTTCCCAGTACATGTAAAAGTTATGTCTACACTATATTGAAGAGCATTTTTTTTAAAGATTTTATTTATTTATTTAACAGAGACCACGAAAGAGGAAACACAAGCAGGGGCAGATGGAGAGGGAGAAGCTGGCTTCCTGCTGAGCAGGGCTCGATTCCAGGACCCTGGGATCATGACCTGAGACAAAGCCAGTGCTTAATGACTGAGCCACCCAGGTGCCCCTATACTGAAGATTATTACGTGTGCAGTAGTAGCATTATGTCTAAAATGAGTCTGTACTTTATTGCTAAAAACACTAACCATCATCTGAGCTTTCACTGATCCCAGATCACTCTAACCGATATTATAATAATAATGAAAAAGTTTGAAATATTGTGGGAGTTACCAAAATGGGACACAGAGAAGTGAGCAAAGGCTGTGGGAAAATGGGGCTGATAGACTTGCTCCAAACAGGGTCGCCCCCAGCCCTTCAATTTGTTAAAAAAGCAGGATCTGCAAAGCACAGTAAAGCGAAACACAGTGAGATGAGGTGTGCCGGGGCCTGGTGAACATCTGTTCGGCTTACCGTGCCGCTGGGACTTGGAAACTGGAGTGACTGTGGCCGAAGACAGGGTGATGGTGAAGGAGTCGATGGAGAAGGGATGAGAATAAGCTGGACCCCGATTCTCCAAGGCTCATGCAAGTGGGGAGAGAGACCCTTCAGCACCCTCAGGCTGGGCACTGACCTTTCACTACCCACAGAGATGATCCATTCAACACTGCGCTGTTCCTTCCTCTCATTTCCTTGGTTCTCATCCCTCAGCCTGTCTCAGCCACTCACTCCCACATTCACAGGTAGATCTTGTCAGCCGTAATTTCGGCATCTCTTCCAAAGCTTTGGCTTCAAGCATCCTAATTGCCCATTACCCTTACCTGTCCTTCCTGCTCACTTCCTGCAACAGCTTTGCTTTAGAAATAATCAAACACACATGGATTTTAATTTTTCACTCCCTGAGTTTCCCGTCCTTGCATTGCTATTCACTTTCATGACGTCACTCATCTCCTAACCCAGCCGAGGGTCTTTGGGCCATCCTTAAAATCACCATCAGCTCGGGGCGCCTGGGTGGCTCAGTTGGTTAAGTGTTGCCTTCAGCTCAAGTCGTGATCCTGGGGTCCTGCGATTGAGCCCCACATCTGGCTCCTTGCTCTGCAGGGAGCCTGCTTCTCACTTCTGTATCTGCCTCTCATGAATAAATAAACAAAATCTTAGAAAAAAATCACCATTAACTCCTTCTTCCATCAACTCTTCCTGGCAACAGTCTAGCTCTCGTTAAACCCAACTCTTTGCCTCTTTTGTGTCTTTACCCAAAGAAGAGCGTGAATGTTACTGGGAAAAGTCATTCTCACTTTAAACTCATGAACTCAAATGTCAAGTGGGCAGTATCAGACTGGATCCAATCAGGCAAACAAACTATTCTGAGTGTCTACAACAGTGAGAATCCAATATAGGGAACTGGTCCCCTAAGGGACGGATGGAACTGAGAAGTCAAACAGGCTGGGGAGGCACCCTTTGGATTAGCAACAAACGACATGAAGCTCTACCATCTTTAGGTTGGAGACCAAGATGAGACAGCATCACCAGAGTCCAGGACCAAAGGCACCAGGTAATGGGTAAAACAATGGTGAGTGTCTTGGAAGATAGCTGGAGAGAGAGAAGAGAGGCAGACAGGGCCAGGTAGGATGTGCAAGAGGAACAAGATGGAGAAATTCCTTGGCTTTGTCTTCCTCTGCTCTCTCAGCTCTCATTAGGGTTCCTATGGGCTAAGTCAAGCTGGAGGCCAGCTGATGGGGGAGGCTGGGAGACATGGAGGAGGGCAGGGAGAGGATGAGGAGAGATGCAGGGAAAAACAGGACTAGCACAGCCCCTCCCTTTTGTTCCTCAGGTTCCTGTCCTTTCAGTCTGTGTCAGTCAGAATTCAATCTGAGAAGCAGAAACACACACGTGCGCCTATATGTACATACACACGTATGTTTCTGTTTTTTTTTTTTTTTAAAGATTTATTTATTTACTTGACAGACATCACAAGTAGGCAGAGAAGCAGGCAGGGAGAGAGAGAAAGGAGGAAGCAGGCTTCTTGCTGAGCAGAGAGAGCCCAGTGTGGGACCATGACCTGAGCCAAAGGCAGAGGCTTTAACCCACTGAGCCACCCAGGCACTCCTCTGTTTTTGTTTGGGTTGGATAATAGAGTATCAGAGACCAGGTTCTTTATAAACAATAAACATTTATTTCTCACAGTTCTTTAGCTGGGAAATCCAAAATCAATGTGTCAGCAGATTTGGTGTCTGGCGAAGCCTAGTTCCTGGTTGGGAGATGACCCTCTTTTCATGATGTCCTCACATGGTAGAAGGAGTGAGGGCTCACTGGGGTCTCTCTTACAAGGGTACTAATCCCATTTGTGAGGCTTTACCCTCATGTTCTAATCACTTCCCCAAAGCCCCATCTTCTCATACCAACACATTAGGGGTTAAGATTTGAACATATGAATTTTAGAGAGACACAAAATTGAAACATATATATAATATATGTATGTATTTTATAGGCATTTTACCTTGTGCAGTGTGGGACCTGGTTATCCAGTCTATGGGTGGCTGTTGTGTCCATTGTCAGGACCTGATGTCAGTAGGGCAGCTGGTTGGGAAGGGAAGATGTGAAGGAGAAAGCAAGAACATACGAGACCCTCCCACGATGGGCTGAGCTACGACAATGGAATGCAAGTCATGTCAACCTTTCATCTCTCCCCACCTCCAACACGTTTGATGAGAGCAATCTGTGGTGGAATCTGGTACCCTTTACCCCAGAATGAAACATAAACCTGGCCCGGAGTCAGAGGCTGAGAAGGAGATGTGCCTGGAGCAGGGAAGCTGCGGGCCAGCTGTGCCCCACGCCAGCAAGGACAGCCAGCAAACGAGAGCCGTGTGCAGGAGTGGTGACAGCCCCTTCTATTCTGTGCTGACCTCCTAGTACAAAAAAGAAGAAAATTGCTCCTTCACTTTGGCCTCCCAAATCTCACACAAAATGTCCCTGTGGCCTCAGAAAAGAGACATATTTCTAGCCTAACTAACTAACTAACTAAATGAAACCCACTGGGTACATGTCAGGACGGAGTCTGTATTCTTCTTTTAATGATACTTAGATTTAATTCCAAATTAAGAAAGTAGCAAAATAATGCTTCCATCTATCACACTGTGACTGCCTCTCATACAACCAAAAACATACTCCTTCTCCAAAAGATGACCCAGAGTCCCCTTTTCCCTCTTTGGGTCATAATCATTTGTCTTCTCACAGAGTCACATTATCTCTGTGAGAAAGTTAAAAATTATGAATGCATTGATGTTGAATGGTAGATGAATGGAAGAGGGGAAAAGAAAAAACTGGTTACATAGACACAAACTCACATCAAAATAAGAGGGAAATGTTCCTAACTAACTACCATCATTCTTGTTTCCACAAGGGATCATGTGGTCTTCGCTGGTATTTATGACTACCTTCCTCATTACTTCCTTCAAATTTCCTTTGCCCATAGAAAATTTGACTAGACACGATTCCTTGTCTCCACTCCCGAGAAGTCTGGGCCATTGGCAGTCCTGATAATGTAATTTTCCATGGTTTTCAGTCCAAGGCCTGAGAGTACTAAAAGACACCGAGGGAGGCTCCTGCATTCCAGACATACTCCTCAGGAGAAACCCAGATTCCCCTTGAAAATCAGGACTAGTCACCTCACCCAGTACACAGCCCCCCTTCTTTGTTGATTTGTTGGCGTAAGGAACCCAATGGGGCCAGATGGCACATTTAACCAAACCAATGTGTCCCTTGGTGGTGGGATTCCTTCTTTGGGAACTAGAATGTCTAGGCCAACAGAGCTCAACGTTGTAGGGCTGGGAAGCAGAACTTCCTAGAGGATGTCCCCTCTCCCCAAGTAATCCTCCCGTCCCCTGGTAGCAGGTTGATGACCAAAGACACTTCGTAATGGAAGGGGTGCACCTTGTTCTCATTAAAACAGACACTGCTTCTGGATACCGGCTCCCCTTCCCTGTCGGCCGTGTGTCTGACAAAAGCACGGCCCTGACTGTGCGGTTGGCCTCATAACAGCAGCATATGGACCCTACCGTGGCACCTGCGTCCTAGGACTGGATGAGACAGTGACAAAACACTGGGATTTGGAAGGGTCTTGTCCTGAAGGAGGCAAGTTGCCCTTGCGAGGGCTGAAGAGGGAGTGGGCAGAGAATGGCTTAGGCTGTTGACTAGTGCTGATTTGCCCTTGAGGGAACAGCAGGGCAGTCTGGGAAGAAGCAGGGACTAGAGACCCCACAGCCACCCAAATGAGGATGTGACCACTTCCCGGCACAGGGAAACACAGACCTCCAAGCCTGGGCCCTGTTGGCCACTATCACACAGGGGCTACCTTCTTTAGTCTCTAGGCATTTCCCTTGTCTCCCCTCTCTAGTTTTCCTTCTGGGAAGGGACAACTTCAGGATTTCTTAATTCTCTATGACCTTCTTCTAAACAAGCCACATGGAGTCTGGCCTGAGGCACTCCCAGGTTGAAAAGACGCTCTGGCCTGAACTTTTACCCTGGGGACAATTCGGCCACCCCTACAGCACCCCCGAGGTATGTCAAGGAGATCTGGGTAGCCACAAACTGTGTCCCAGGTAGAAAGCCCAGCGAATGAGGGAGTTCTATGACCTCAAGGAGTTCTCGGCATTGGAGGGTGTTCAAACGACAGACTTGAAGGAACACAGGGCTTTTCCTAGAGAAGCAGACCGCTGGTGGTGTTCTGGTTATTTCCTGAGTTATAGAGACACCAAGCCAGATCCATTAGGGCTACGACGTCAGTGCCTGGGACAGACAGTTTTGCTGTTACTTGGATTGCTTCAGCCGTATTTATCCTTAACATCACACAATTGATGAAGTTCTTAAAGTGAAATTCCCGAAAATGTTGTGACCTTTGACTTCTTCCTGTGTCCTCTTGGGGCCAAAATTCAACGAAAAATTTTGCCCTTTACTCGGAATTTCAAAAAATAAGTGATCGGGTCCTGTTAAGGACTGAATTGGGTGTCCCCCTCCCCCATTCATATATGGAAGCCCTAATACCCTGTACCTTAGAATGTGACTGTATTTGGAGATAGGGCTTTCCATGAGGTAAGTTAAAATGAGCCTCCCAAGGAGGGTCCTAATGCAGTCTGACTGGTGTCCTTAGAAGAAGAGGAGATTAGGACACACACAGAGACACCAGGGGTGCACCTACAGAGGACCGAGTGAGAAGGCAGCCAACTGCGAGCAAGGAGAGAGACCTCAGAAGAAAACAAACCTGCCAACACCTTGATCTTGGACTTCCTGCCTCCAGAGCTGTGAGAAAACAGATTTCTGTTGTTGCTTAAGACTCCCACTCTGTAGTACTTCGTTCTGACAGCCATAGCAGACTCAGGCCCCCCAGACCAGCATGTGTGTGTTGTGTGAATGCTGTGTGTGTGTGTGTGTGTGTGTGTGTGTGTGTGTGTGTGTGTGTTGGGTAAATGGTGGGGAGGGGACATGTCTGGGAAATGGCCCACCAGTTGCTGTGGGGAAGGACTGCAGGCCCTGATCCCACCCCTCACTTGGCTGCTGCCCTCTGTCTTCAGGACGCCCTCTTCCCTACGTGGGTGGGACTAGTGCCCTCGTGTCAGGGCTGGAGAGAAAATAGAATCAGAGATGTGGGTTAGCAGTAGGATGGGAAGGAAGAAAGAAGCAAATTCATTTATAGTCTGCGGAGAGCCAACCAAGGATCCCGGTGGGAGACAGGGCCAGGCAGAAGGCTTCACTTTCCTAAATAGAACTGTGTTTTGACATTCTCCCTGCAGCTGTTCTCCCCCACGCTTGTCTGTCTCTCCAAAAGCACTAATAAAAACCAGCGGATTTTAGCCTCTCACTGCGCCATCTGGTGGCGCTCAGGGAGACGGACCGTGGTTCCTGTGTACGCAGCCCTGTCTCCCCCAAACTTCCGGAACTGCCTTCTGTTCGGTAAGAGTGACAGACAGGGAGATACAAAGACCTTTGGCAAGAAGCTGATAGGGCAGAGAGCACTGGGCTGGAGTCAAAAATGGACTCTGGCTCTGCATCTGATTAGCGGCGCGATCCCGGGCAAGTTGATTCGTTTCTTAGTGTCCGAGCTTCTTCATGTAAAACAAAAAAATACGGGTCACCAAACCAATGGGATTTTGTGAGGATTCACGGAGATAAAAGTCCCAGGAACAGTAAAGGAATGTGGTCCCTCAATAAATGCTTCATCCCTCCTTCCCTTCTTCATTCTTGGATTCCCCCCTCAGCTGCTCCCCACCGCGACCTACAAGATTTTGTAAAGAATCCAGTGTTACTACTGCTATAGGCACTGCTCTCTCGATTCCAGTGGTGGGGGTAGGAGGGCCCAGAAAATCCTGGCTCTGCATGTTGGGAGAACGGGAACACATGGGTCATGGGAGTCCCGGCTGAGACTGGAGGACCCTGAGGACACCCCCCGCCCCAGGCACTGCCCTTGAAAGAATCAGAGCTAGTGTCTCAGGCCTGACCTTGACATCTCCTTTTAGAAGAGGACTCTGCCTACTGATGGTCAGGAACAGGAGGTGGGGGCATGGATAACTGTTGTATGTTCTTATTTTTTGAGATCTCCTCAGGCCTGGGAATATGATGAATCCATGAACTAAAGCAACACTGATAAGAACATGAGTCAAAGGCCCCAGTTATCTAAATAATGCAAAACAGACTGACATTATGCCCAGGTAGAACCTTTTCAATTTGGGTTTAGGAGAAGGAGGAGTAAGAGAGCTCCGTGTTGAGAAGGGATTCCAACATGTTTGAAAATAACTCAAGTCTGTTCCCCACACATTAAAAAAAATATATATATATATGATGGTATCTCTCCTGTATCTCATGGGGGTAGAGGGTGTGTTTCTGGATATGGCATTATTGGAGATTCCATGTCCTCTCCTGAGGGCCACCTTTGTCCTCTCTAATATGCTATTCTTGGAATTCGTGATTTAGCTGGTCAAGGGACCCACCCTAAGACCTGGAAAATATTCATGACAGAGGAAAGAAGAATTTGGGACAGACCTTAAACCCTCCTGGGGCCTTCCAGTCTTAAGATCAATGACCTTGACCGTCTTTGGTGACCTAGGCTCCCCCTTCTTGCCCTATCTAGTGGATCCACAGACACTTGAAACTGAGCCCCCTCCTCTTATCTAATTCCTATCTCAGTAACTCTACCCAGTTGCTCAAGTTCAGAAACCGGAAATGTGGGACTCCTTCAGTCCTGTGTACCCTCTACCTTACCCTTTTTCCTGACATTTCTAGTATACTGTACCCAATGTTCTTGACCTCATCTCTCTCTCCTGCATCCTCCACCTTGGCTCCGCTGTGATGGACTGACTCCCCGTGGGCTCTTTGTAATCCGCCACCTGAGGACACCCAGCCATCATCCTGGCATCCCCAGATCCTGTCTGAAATGCCACATCACAGGGCATGGGGGGGTGTCAAAGGGGCCAATGAGGCATCCTGGAAGGTGTACTCATTAACTCACAATGAGGTTGTTCTGGTGACTGCTCAGGTGTGATAAATTACTTCCGAGTTCAGGGGTTTAAAACAACCATTGGAGTAGACTCACTGGTTACCTGGGTCAGTAGGCCACCACTGGCTCCTGTGCCCCTCAGTGTCTGAGGCTGGGGGGTGACTCTATGATTGTGCACTAGAAAGAATCCCCTGCCAGAATCTTCACATACAGGTCCAGCAGTTGGTGCTGCCGTTGTCCGGGCCTGTAGTTGGAGCTGCCAACCACAACTTCCCATGAGGGCTCTCTCCCTCCATGTCCTGGGCTTCATCCCAGCATGGCGGCCGTTGGGTAGGGGACTTCTGACACAGTTACGGGGGGGGGGGGGGCTCCAAGCATAGGTGCTTACTGAGCAAGGTGGTGGCCACAGGGCCTTTGACTCCCATATCTTGGAAGTCACAGAGCGTCGCTTCTGTGGCCTGCTCCAGGCTTTGAGCACATTCTTCAGGCCAGTCCCGCCTCACAGGAGAGGATGTAGTCCCCACTTCATGATGACAGAAATCTCCTCAAGGACTTTGGAGTTATGTATCAAAACTGACATGGGGTCAACTTTGACTAATGGGAGACAGGAGATGGAAGACACATTTTCCTTCCCTCACTTCAGAGGACTGTCCCGAGATGCAGTATCTTCCACCATTCCCACCATCACTGCTTCCCACCATCCCGCCCTTTCCTTCACTCTGGCCGTCCTGCTATTCTACCGTCCACATAAAGCCTCCGCATTGAACCTTGTCTCCGGCTCTGGGCTCTAGAGATGCAGGCTAAGCTACCGTCCATGGTCTGTGCTTTTGAAAGTCTTTCTCAGCCATTCACTTCGCTCCAGCCACACCGACATTCTCCCCCTCCCCGCCATCTTGCTTAGACCCCATCAGGCCTTCCTCACAGATCCCTTTGTGTCTACGCTCGTGATTCTCTGTCAGTCCAGCTGAAGTCAGAGTTATCTTTTCAGAACAAATCTTGTGACACCAATCAGCCCAGCCTCAGCGCTGTTGACATTCTGAGTGGGGTCATTCTTTGTGGATGTGCAACATGGGATGTCTGGCAGCGTCCCTGACCTCGTGTCATTAGTTACCAGTAGCACCACACTCCCTCCTTGTAACAAGTAAAAATGTCTTCAGACGCTGTCAAAGGTCCCCAGGGTTGGGGGAGGGGTGGGTCGTAAAATCATCTTCGTTGCAAACCTCTGGTCTGAAGGAAGCATCCTGAGCATGGGCCTGGGCGGGCTGGCCCGGTGCACCAGATCCCACCCCCTCTCTCGTCTCTGTGCAACAGCCACTCTGCACTCCTCTCAGCATCCTCCGACTGTGCCAAGGCCTTTTCCTCTTCAGGCCCTTTCACTGCTGTCCCTCAGCCTGGGGCATTCCTTTTGTTCCTATGTCTCCACCACTCCCCCACGCCCCCACCACCTCACCCCTGCCCCCAGCACACACACCTGCAGCCCGTGACATTGTTATCAATTCTCAGCTGAAAGGTTACTTTTGGGGAGGCTTTTCTGTCCCCCAGGCTAGGTTAGTCTCCTAATGGCACCTGGGACTTGGTCACAATGACCGGGAATTAATTAGCTTTGCAAAGCCTTGTTAATGCTTGTCCTCACTCTTCTGTTAACTGCATGACAGCCGGACTTAGCACAGAGCTTGGCAGGGGAGAGGTGCTCAACCTGATATTGAATGAATGAATGAATAAATGAATAAATGAATGAATACTCCTTATACGTATTCTTGGGAATATCTTCAGATTCCTTCCTCTCCTTGCTTTAATTTTTCTCTGCTGCTGTAAAGCAGGGCCCTCACTCCGGGTGTGGGTGAAGGCCCCATTGTCCCATTGTCTGATGTTTTACCAAGTGACCGGTCTAGCTGGTCCTGGGAATCTCTCCAAAGTCTGCACAGCATTCTGTCCTGCTCTTTTGCCACGAATTTATGCAAGTCTTCTGTGGAGTACTCCAGACTCTGACCAAACCACTCCAGAGGCCAGAGGCGCATTGAGGGCTCAACTCAAAGTCCAAGATGTTGTATTTGGTTCTCTGGATCTCCCCCTGGGCTACTTCATCCACCGAATGGCGTCCCCTTTGTCTTTTCTCCCCCTCTTTCTCCTGACAGCCTCCTGTAGTCTCCAACGGGGACACCAAACGGGACGTGTCCTGTTTTGGACCCTAGGTCTTCGGGGGCACAAACCGTGTTTCGATTGTGTTCAGTTTTGAATGGATCAGAGTGAAATCCTGGTATTTTTACATTTAAGCACTTGGGGGTTTGTGCCTGTTTGAGGCTCCCGTGTGTCACGGGACTCTGGCTGGAAATGGTCAGTACGCTAATCTCTGAGAACCCGAAAAATATTTTGGGGGGTATTGTTTAGAAATGAGTTTGGCAAGCAGTTTTTGTTAACTGACTTTTCTAGCTTGCTGATGTGCATTCTTAGGAACCTCTGGAAAGCCAGGGGGAAGAAACTGTCATGGGAGCATCTGTGGTCCCGAAGCTCCAGCTTCCGTCAGAGGTGTGGAATCCTTGGAGTTGTGATAACGCTGGGATTTACTCCCCCTAGTGGTTTGACAAAATATAACTTCTCTGGATGAAAAGGACAACATTTAAGCCCCAGCTCCCAGCTCTGAATGTGTGGCTGTTCAGAACCGAGTTAGGCATGAGCGGAGATGATGAGTCCGTGCATCCTTTGAGAATAGAATGGGAAGTGGGCTCACGTAGGCATGAGGAGTTGAGGTGCCTAGAAGGGCCAATGAAGCTGTTTTGTCCGGAGTTCTGATCCCAGATGGGTTTGCCTGGGATGGGCCAGCGACTGAAATTCTGAGGATGCTTTGCTGATAACAAAGGTGCGAGAAAAACACAGTCTAAGGGAAAGTGGGAGGGATAACCAAAAAGAAAGAAAAGAAAGAAAGAAAGAAAACCATCTTTCAACCGATCTTTGAAAATCTTTGTTGTTGTTGTTGTTGTTTAATTTTAATTTTTTAAAAGATTTTTAAAAAGATTTTATATATTTATTTGACAAAGAAAGATCACAAGTAGGCAGAGAGAGAGAGAGAGAGAAGCAGGCTCCCCGCTGAGCAAAGAGCCTGATGCAGGGCTCGATCCCAGGACCCTTAGATCATGACCTGAGCTGAAGGCAGCAGCTTAACCCACTGAGCCACCCAAGCACTCCTTTTGTTGTTTTTTAAAGATTTTATTTATTTATTTGACACAGAGAGAGAGAGACAGCAGGAGAGGGAACACAAGCAGGGGAAGTGGGAGAGGGAGAAGCAGGCTTTCCACGGAGCAGGGAGCCTGGTGCGGAGCTCAATCCCAGGACCCTGGGATCATGACCTGAGCCAAAGGCAGACACTTACCAACTCAGCCACCCAGGTGCCCCCAGTCTTTGAAATTCTTTGTCCTCTTGCTAAGGAAGCAGAAGAAAACAGTAGCTGGCCTTCATGCCTCATGGTGTTACCCTGGGTTTTCCTGTTTGGGGCTGGTAGACTTGTTTTATTCTATTTCTTTTTCTGCAGGTCCTGCCTTGGCCTACAGTCGGCTCAGATCCCTGTGTCCGTGAGTCAGATTGTCACGGGCCAAGCCATGTTGCAATCACTGCTGTTGGGTGAGTCAGCCTGGCTCAGGCTTGGTGCCATGTTTCAAAATGAGTAAGAGCTGTTTTAACTGTTTGCTCTTAATCGGAGACCTTTGTGTTTTCTCATCAAGAGAGGGATAATTGCCCTTTTCTTTTGCCTTAACAAGCCCCAGAGAGACAGGCGGGGAACCCTCAGCTCCTGCTTTTTTTCTTCAGTGGTCTGATCACTCAACACCACCTACGAGCTAGATTTTTTTGCCTTCCGCATAGGATACCTAATGAAGGAAGCTGTGTTCCAGAGACACAGTAACACTGAAACCTTAAGGGCCAAGCTGAAGAGAAATGCTAGGTTTGGGGCATTTCTAGGTGAGCTGTCCTCACTTTGGTGCGGTCCTCCTTTGGTGGAGGAGAAATCTCAGTAAGTTCTCCGAGGCGGTAGCGGGTCTCACTGGTGTTATAAAATCCATGCGATTTCTCAGTTAAATTGATATTTATTTAAAAAGCGCCCTTGGTGATTCTAATGTGAGAACCACTGGTCTAGATGCACATCAAAGTCAGTTAGCAGGAAGTGCTGGTAGCCCCAACTTGGGATTAGCTGAGACACGGCCCTGCCCAGACATCTCTCTGTTGGTGGCTCAGGGCACACCGTCTTCCCCAGCTCAGCCTCAGTTTCCCTCCTCAGGTTGTCTTCTCCTCCTGCCTCCCTCCAGACCTCAGGAATCCCTTCTGTGGAAATCCCCCTCTGGCCTCCAGTATCCCCCCCAGGTTGTACCCGGCTCGGACCCCCTCCAGTCCCACCTTCTCCTTCCTGCTGGCACAGAAACTTCCATACCTCTTCTTGGGCTCTACTGATGCCACTTTGGCTTATACCAGCTAGCTATCCCTCTCTCGACGACCACCCCCAAGAAGGTGTGTGATCGTTCCTCTGTGGGGAGCAGGGAGATAGAGCCACTGGGTAAGCTCCCGAAGACCCCTGAATCTGGTTCCTTGTCTGTAAAATGAGAAGAATTGACAACCTCATAGGACTGGTGTTATTTGAGGCCGTGTATGCTTAACCAGCATGAAATAGATGCTTAATAATGGATCCTGGCTGAAGCCTGGAAATCTGCATGTGTGTATTAGCTCCGGTGTTAGGGGTCGGTGGTGGGTGGTGAGGACCACACTAAGAAGTGTTGCTGACGATGGTGCGTCTCCACTTTGTGAGCTTCAGAATCCTCCAGCGAGCTTTCAAAAAGTGGAGGTGCCCAGGCTGAACCTGGGACTGATGGAATCTGTACTGCTGTGAGGGGAGAGAATAAGCATCGGTGTTTCTGATGGCTACCGCGCGATTCCAACGTGCAGCCAAAGCTAAGAACAAGGTTTTGGGATCCACGGGACTGGATTCTACTGACCTTGAGCAGATCACTAACCTCTGAGCCTCGGTTTCTCCCATCAGAAAAATGGGAATAAAGTATGCTCATCCTTGTTGGATTATGTGGATTAGTTGAGACAGTTCTCCACAGGACCGGCACAGTGCTCAGACCTTCCCTTCTGTTGAGTGGAATTGGGGAGTTGGTGGACCATGGTGGATGTCAGAGGCTCCTAGCAGACCGAGGCCCTCTCAGCAGCCCAGGGCCCATCCAGAATGTCTAGACTCTCTCAGCTCAGAGCGTATCTGCCTCTTGCTGTTCTGGTTCCAGCAAATTTATGATTCCAGCTCTGGCCTGGCCCACAGGGAGCCTGGCTTCTCCCCATGGGGCAGGGCGGGGGGGGGGGGGTCATGCCAACAACCCCTGCTGTCAAGTACTTAATTCCACACACTAGTCGCTTAAAAAAATTAGTAACAATTAAATGAAAGAGGCAAATCAATAGCGTTAGTTCCTTCTGTTGTTTTTTGATCACCAACATGCAAAATGGTCTCTCCCTTCTGGGTTCAAATGTTGTTCAATGTCTGGCCACCTGGAAATATGGCCACTACATTATTTCCGTGAGAATATGTGTCCCCTCCTGGGAGATGAGCGTAGCACCTGTGAGTGTGCCTGGATGTGTGTGAGCTTGTGGGTGTGGGGTCTGAAAGAGTGCGAGGGTGTGTTCAGCGTGTGTGAGCATATACGAGTGTGGGTGTGAGTGTGCATAGGCGTGTGTATGGACGTGCCGCGTGTTCGTTTGTGCGAGTGCACTTGTGTGAGCGTGTGTGTGTGAGAGAGGAAGGCTGCATATGCTGGGAGTTGTCAAGAGTGAGAACACGGATTTCTCATTCTCCCCACCAGTCTCCAGATCCTGCTTTCCTTGATCCTCTCCTAAGCCTTATGTAAACGGAAGACAACTCGGGCTGAGACCTTCTATTACTGTCAAAAGCCATTTTGAAGTAATTCAAGCACTCTGTTTCCATTCTTCTGGGAAATCCTTGCAGTCTTGGAAATCATAACGGCCTGCGACGCTCATCTGTTGCCTTGTACAATGGCCTCGACAAATAGATCTCATCTCTTCTGGGCCCACCCAGGGCCGGAGGGCGTGGGGGGGAGTGGCAGAGACAGCTGCGCACGGCCCGCCGCATGCCAGCTTCTGTGCTATTTTACTCTTTTTACTGTACTACACCGGCAACTGATCTCTCTTTTGCTTTCTTTGCCACTCTTCTTTTGTCTCTTTGAGCTTTGGTGGGGCATTCCTGGTATTAGGTGACCGGCAGTTTGTGTCTGAAGCTTGGTGGGACCCGACTGTCATCTTCCCTGTGCCCTGTCTGTCCCAGGGCAAAGGTCTCCTCCATGGGGAAGAGGCCCTGGCCTTCTTCAGCTTCATTGTCTACACCCAGGCCCGCAGAGCAAAGTGCTCCAGTTTCTAAAAGGGGAGGACGTATTCTGAGGGGTTGCCGCAGTTCTCTACTTTTTTACACCGCCCAGACTGGGGAATGATTTCAAATTTGGTTTATCTGAGTTTCGTTTCAACATGTGCCGTGTTGTGACAAGGCTTCTTCAACCGGTCAGGGGCTTGCAGTGAGATAATGCAATAAACTCCAGGCACGTGGAGAAACTTACATGCTCTATTTCTTCAGGGAAGAGTATTATGGCTGTCGGATATCATAACTGCCCTGGTTATTTCTGGGCATCCTGGGGAAGCGTGTGCATTTTCTGTCTCTCTGCACGAGGACCGTTGGCGGCCACCTGGCTGCCAGAAACCAGATGACCAGCTGCCAGTTTTTGAGGGTCAGGGATAGAGCATAGAGGGCAAGGCCAGGGACTGATTTGGGGGGATGCCACGTGTCTGAGAGGGAACATGACTCTAGTTAAACATTTCTTCTCATCTCTTACTGCAATTATAGGGAAGTAGTTGTCTTTACAGTTTCTGTTTCATGAAAACAGCTCTTTCACGCGGGCCGGAATGGTTTTAATGTTGCCAGACCTTGGCCTCACTCTATTGCCTTCCCCAGAGTATCATTTTAGCAACAAACACTGATGAATATGGTAAATCTGTAGAAACCGTTATAGATTCCTTTGAGTTTCTATAGGTAGAATAGATATTTTAAAGCCCATTGTATTGTAATTACCAATATGCTGCGTCTCCTTTTGTTTTTCTTTTCTTACAAAAATGTAAGGAATGGGGCACTTACCAGATGGATCTATGTGTCCTGCAGGCAGGGACAACGCTTTTCATCGTCAGTGCGGTCAGGGAGAAGGTACAGAGAAACCTGCGTGTTTGCTAGTCTTTGTTCATGGGATGGCACTGTTTCAACCATAGGATCATCTGGAAGTTTTATCACCACACAAGGTGATGAACATCTCATTATTCAAAGCTCCATTGTTTTCTACCTTCCTAAGGCAGAAACTGTACCAACTTTCAGTATCCATCAAAGCAGATTACACATGAATGCACAGGGTTTCAAAGTACTCGAGCACCTTTTTTTCTCCCATTGTATCAATACCTCTTAGGATCTGGATTTGGGGACTGACTGGGGTTGGCTTGGAAAAGCGAGTAGGGAATCTCAAGATTTGTCTAGAAAGTGGGAAGAAGGCAAATCAGTGGGAGCCCAAAAAGGTCCCTCTGGAATTGCTTGTTTTGTTCGTTTGTTTCCCAAACTAGTTCCCTAGTAGGGATGTACCCAAGTTTCTCAAAACGGGAGCTATAAACACCAAAAGATTGTGGCCATGGCCCAGGGGCCCCATTCCCTGCTCCCCTCTTCCTTCTGCTGTTTCTCATTCTTGGAGCAATCCTCTCCCTTTGAGAGCCTCTGCGTGCCCACGGGCCCAGCCCAGACCTCTTCTCTGAGGCTGTCATTGGAGGAGGTTACTTCAGTACACGGTGATGGGAGTTCAGGGCAGCTGGCCAGCAGTTCAGAATGCCTGCTGTGTACTGAAGCCCCAAGCCGTTCAGTCAAATACACAGGAACGTTTTGGGGCCACCTTGAACTTCTAGGATCTGGCTTCTTACATAATGGTCCTCTTCAGTGATTTCAAAACCAACGAGGGCAGAGGGAACCTGAAGGGACCAACCGGGCATTGGGAGCAGACCTGGTTTGCCACTCTTTGTAAGTTAATTTTAGCATTCTTTACTCCCTGTTGTTAAAAACAAGACAACAGGCCCCAAATAGAGTCGCTTATTCGAAGTCCCACGTCAACACACCGAGACTTCACTTAATGACTGTTTCAGCTCTTGGAGAAATGGAATCTTAAACTAGACTGTCAGGAATCACCTCATCAGCATTAGTTCAGTAATCTGCCAGGTCGATCCCTGCCATGCCCTAAAGGAGAGTAACCTTGCAATAAGCAATTTACTTTTGGTCTGGTCTAATGTCCTTGTTCTACCTCCTTCTGCCTAGAATAGTCTTTCATCGTACAGCTCTCAGAGGTCTTTCCTGTCTGCTGGGTGCATGAGTATCTGAATAAAGCCAATAAGGTTTTTAACCCGTCCTCCGCTAAGTTTTGTTTTTTAATACCATATATGTGTGGTTTTTTAAAAAAAAAATTCTCCTTTGAGCTAGTTAAAAGGTCATCCTGGTTCCCCCATTAATGAATTTGATAAAACCTTTGATGTGTTTTCATTTTCTATTTGCATGAGAGGCATGATTTTTACCTTTTAAAATATATCTTTCTACATTAGGTACATAATATGCTAAGTACTCTTCTAGATGCGGATGGGGAGCAAGAATTTTCCGTCCCCTCCAGGGTTTTTCTAGCTGGACTAAGAATCAAATTGACTTGAGGCAGATTAACAGGAGAAAATCACATTTAATGGTGCACACACGAGGAATCCACAAAGACACGGAAATTCCAAAGATAGGCAAACTGACATGTATGTGTCATTCTGAACTAAGGAGAAGGGGGTAGAGGTCTGGGACTTCAAAGGGAAGGAATGCACTTCACAGGAAGTTGAAAAAGGGTCAATGTTGGGTTAACAAGTGTTTGCTGGGCCGTACAGAAACAACGGGACATAGAGGACTCTGACCAAACAGGCCTTGTTAAGTTCTTCCCTATCTACTACACCCGGTTCATATCCTGCTGTCCTTATCTACAGTGATACCTCGCTTCCTGAAGCAGGTTCTCTATCTAAATTATTTTTAGGCAGTTGGGGGCGGGGAGGCAAAGAGCTTTTCCTGAGTCTGCTGGACTTGACTCCTTTTTAATTCAAAATCATCTTCAGACCAAAGTGGCCCATTGTGGGGTGGTGCTTTACATGAAGCCCCTTTGTGTGTTTATTTAACAAACCCAGAATATAGGTTTGGGCGCTACGCATGCTGTTCTAAGTGCTTGATAAATGTAAACTAACTTAATCCTTCTAACAGCACTACAGCACTTCGGAGTCCCTTCAGTCTTTCTCAGCCCCTGTTATCAGACTGATGCTCAACATCCTGGGCAAGGGTGCGTGGGCACTAAGTGCCAGGGGAGGGAGCAGGGCCCTTCTCCTGGCTCTGGGGCTCCCTCTAAGTGAGCTGGAGCGTGAGATGAGAAATGGGCCCCAACTTTGTTTTGTAGGAAGCTGCCTCTTGAAGGAGCAAAAGAGTTGTGTTGACAGAGGGGCGGGGCTATGATAAATGGGCTCACTAGTGAAGTCCCCATGCTGGGGGGACCCACACGGGGCCTGGTGGTGGGGGGCAGTGCTCTGACTGGCATGATGACCGTTGTGCTGTGTTTCTTATAAAAGTCAACTTAGGGGCGCCTGGGTGGCTCAGTCGGTGAAACGTCTGCCTTTGGCTCAGGTCATGATCCCAGGGTCCTCGGATCGGGCCCCATGTCTGGCTCCGCACTAAGCTTGGAGTCTGCTTCTCCCTCCCTCTCTGCCCCTCCCTGCCCCTTGCTCATGCACGCTTTCCCTCTCTCTCAAATAAATAAATAAAATCTTTTTTTAAAAGTCAACTTAACTATTACTTCACTTCTCCTGAGGGCCCTCATCCTTCTCAGAAAATATGCTTTAGTTTATTATTTGTTAAAAACGTATGGTCACCAGGCCCAAGGGAGAGTCAAGGTGACAGCGGGAGGCAGCAGGATGGGGGGTGGGGGCGGTGAGGGAGGGCACAATTGGAATCTGCTGGACTTGTGTTCAAATCCAAGTTTGACCATTTACTGGAGAATCAAGTTCAAATCCCTTTAAATGAGCATTAAACCTCAGTGGGATTAAGTAAATGCTTCCGTCTCTTTTCCCACCAGAAGTGAACAAGGGCTCAGCTAGCGTTTGCAGTTGGGGAAGAGACTCAAGGGTCCTGAGGTTGGAAGAGGGGGAGGGAGAGTTGGTTTGGAATTGGTTGAGAAGGTCTTCCCGCAGGTGCTGCTGGGGGCGGGCTAATCCGGAAGGCTGAGCTGCAGCTGCAGTGTGGGGGGTGGAGAGGAGAGAGCCTTCCAGCAAGCTCCGGAGGCAGCTCCCAGCCAGATAAAGATCTGTGACTGGCAGCTCCAGATTCACCTGCTGTCCCAATTCCTGTTCCAGGGCAAAGATCACCCAGCCCTTAGACTCGTCCTTTTTTTTTTCCCCCCCTTCTCCGGCTTTGTTTACCTTATAAGGAAGGTCAACAATACAAAGTCGAAAGTGCCTGCTACTGGCCCCTGGATTTCAACAAATAGTTTCTTGGACCAGAACATTCCATGTGAAGATGGCTGGGCATTCAATCCTGCTGGCTGCTGTCTCAGTCCTGTCGGCCTGTCAACAAAGTAAGAGTCTCAGGCAGTGTGTGTGTGTGTGCACACGGGGGGG